>NC_041712.1:1875464-2031918 GCF_900700375.1 Denticeps clupeoides | reverse complement strand
CCAGATACAGGAACATTCCTTTGTCTTCCTTTAATACTTTTGATTTATGAGCAAATGCCATCGTTCCTTCTATACTGTGCATGTTTAATAAGAATTATTTTGTTCCTTATCAATCACTTACCTCTCAATATTATAGAGAGTGTGTGAAATCTTCTGGATTACTTCCACCCCATGTTCCTCTGCCAGCCTCAGGACCTCCTTGTCTCGCTGCTGACTGTAGGGCTCAGTGTCCGTCTCAAAAGTCAACCTTGTGACACTCCACTCTCGGAAAAGTTCAGGAAAAACATCGCTGGGCTTTCCCCTGACGACAAAAAGCCTGGATGGGGGAAGAGTCAGGTAACTCCATCATCCAGCAACCAAGTGGAAGTGTGCCACCCACCCACGCCCCTCACCTGGAGTCCAGTTCCCTCAGACTGCGATCCAAGTCTTTCAACGCTCCGACCAGGAATCGCCAACGGTTGATGCCGACGTTGGCGGCGGCAGCAAACCACGGGTCGAGTATGAAGATGGGGTAGAGGCGGCGACAGTCCCGCAGTGCCGCCAGCAGCGCCGGGTTGTCATGCAGCCTCAGGCCTTTCCGGAACCAGTGAATGCAGCTGTGGCTCATGTCCACAGTGTTGCCGGCACCTCACAATGGGGGAAACTAAATTATTTTGTTGACCTTTGACATTTTGTCCATGTCGGTCCTGTCCCTTGTAATTAAGGTTTTACATTTTAATGTACAGCACTTTGGTCAGCTCCTTTGTTGGTTTAATGAATATGGTATGGTATAACGTGCACAAGACTATAATTCCCCACCAATGCCCCATCTCCCTGATAGTTATTATATGGAAAATATATATTTTAATTTGGGTTAAAATACTGAAAATTCATGACTTTTTGATCATTTTGGGCTAAAGTTGATTAAGTGATTTATGAAAAAAAATCTGAAATCTGATGTATGAGTATTTTTTTTGTTCGTCTACATGTTTGGCAACGAAGGTCTCGAAAAGTGCCGGGAAAGGCATCATCACACTATAGATGTCGTATAAGAATAAAGAACTCCTGCCACAAGCTGTAACAGGGACAAAATGAACAAAACCTCCCGAGGAGGGCATAACGGTTAATAAGCCCATCACAATCTGTTTAACGAATACAACTAATACAACTACCTTGCAACCAATTTGCGCTGCCGTAACGCGCCGCTGTTTGTGACGTCCGACGCACTCGAACTACATAAACAGCGCGGGCGGGTGAAACTTAAGTAGTTGAGTGTAGTAATGTAGATATATAACTTACGAAGAGCGCAAAGCAGACTCAAAGCAACATTCGCGGTGACAACAACTGCACGTTTTGTAACGACATGGCGTTACGACACATGAAGGCGCTGCTCGCTACCCATCTATCCCTACGAGGCTCAAGAACTTTACTTGAGTTAAGAGAGACGACCCGTTCCACTTTCGCCTTTAGTCACATGGTAAGTACTAGCGCTCCTGATTGGCTAAAACGATTTAAAAGGAACACGTTATCAGCTCGGGACAACCTTCGGGAATAAACTTGATATAATAAAATAATAAAACATAATTCATTTTGGATTAATTTATCAAATAAAGTTAATCCAACATGAATATATGTTTAATTTTATATATCTTTGGAGAAACGACAGCGTAAAATAATAAAATTAAAATTATTCATTTTGGATTAACTTTATTTTTATAAGTTATATATATTTATAATATGTGTTATAAATATAAATAAATGTTTTCAATATTTACGACCTAATATAGTCTGGATTTTTCAATACGTGAGTGAACACAGAGTCCGTCTGGCCTGCTGAGGCTAAATCTTTGATGAAAATGGCGGACACAGGCAAGCGGGAAGTTTGCGAAGACGCGGACGAAACTTGCAAACCCACCGCTGCAAAGCTGCCGAAAATGCCGGTGCAGACAACCAGCCCGACTGCGATGGTGGAGGCGAGTGTGCAAACGGTGCTCTCAGGGTTCGAAGTCAAGTCAGTGCTTAGAGATTCGGGCCGCGGGGAATAAAACCATCTTCATTCACGGAACGGTGAGAAATGTATCTCACCTCCTTCCTTGTTCGTTAAAACCGATTCTATGTGTTTGGTTTGTATTTTACGGACGATTCTTTATTTCAAATACACTGAAATACGTCTGCCAAATGCCGTAAATGTAAATGTAAATGAAACAGACGGTCACGTGACTGCATCTTCTCCGGTTTTGGTGGACATCTGTTTCATCCCGCGTCACTGCCGATTTGGCATATAAATAAAGTTTTCTTCTCGGCACAGTTTATTTATAAAATGTCCTCCATGAAGAAGCCAGTCTCTTCTATCCAGTGCTGGGCAATTGACACTGTCCTGCTTTATCCATCCACCAGGTGGAGGACCAGGAGGCTGTGGTCATTTTGGAGAAGACTCCCATGAGACAGGACAACCTGGCTGAGATATTCCAAGAGTCCAGGCTGAAGCTGCAGATGAAGAATGACATCTACAGCACTTACCAACTTCAGCCCCCAGCCCATTTAAATGGTGCGTAATGCAAAAATGGATTTATTTCGTCATTGAGAAACACAGCACAGCTGTGCCCTCTTTTAACCCATCAAAAAGGCACCATCCACACACACTGCTCCCTGGGCGTGGCACTTTCACACGGTGACTCCTTCTGCTTCTGGTGTCACCGTGTGAAAGTGAAGCGATTGTCATTGTGATACACAGCACACAGTGTACACAGTGAAATTTGTCCTCTGCATTTAACCCATCACCCTGAGTGAGCAGTGGGCAGCCATGACAGGCACCCAGGGAGCAGTGTGTGGGGACAGTGCTTTGCTCAGTGGCACCTCAGTAGCACCTTGGCAGATCGGGATTCGAACTGGCAACCTTCTGATTACGGGGCCGCTTCCTTAACTGCTAGGCCACCACTGCCCTACACTGTGTTGTGACAGTGTTCACACGTTGCTGCATGTGCTCATGATGGTTCTTTTTTTTTTTTTTTTTTTTGGGGGGGGGGGACTATCAGTCCCCAACCCTATTTCATATGAACAAAATCAGTGTGTAAAATCAGGATTTTACTGTTTTTATTTATATGCTTAAATGAGAACCGTTCAATTCTAGAAATCAAGACCACAGTGATCTGCCCTGCCACACAGAAGCATGTCAAGAAGTATTTGTCTCAGGAGATGCTCCTGGTGGAGGAAACAGGGGAGGACTACCTCTCCACCACCCTCCCCTATATTGAGAGCCAGAGCTTCAGTGTGCAGGTGTGAGTCTTGCGCAGCAGCCAGCTTTTAGATCGAGTCTCTAATTAAGTCGTTTTGTACCATCTAACCCCCCTTATAAAATACATTCAACAATGCTCTGCATTTCAGACATTACTGATATTGCTACCTTAACCATGGAGAATCTAAAGTGCCTAAACTCTGCTATGAACTTCAATCAAAAGTCTTTTTATTTGATTTCTATCTTTTCCACAGTGGGTTTACAACATATTAGAAAAGAAAGCCGAGGCCGACCGAATCGTCTTTGAGGATCCAGATCCAGATACTGGATTTGTTTTGCTACCTGATTTTAAATGGGACCAAAAGCAGGTAAGAGGCATCACGTGAATGGTGTTAGAATCCCATTGATGTTTTAACAGCAGGGAAAAACAGTTCATGTCATTTGACTTTATAGCTGTATGACTTGTACCTGATTGCGATTGTTCACCGAAGAAACATCAAAAGCCTAAGAGATCTCACATCAGACCATCTTCCACTACTGAGAAATATTTCCAAGAAAGGAAAAGTGAGGATTTTTTTCTGATGAGAACATTTGTTGAATTGTGCGTGCAATTGAGATTTTTACTCCAGGATTTTGTGTTCTAACAGGAGAGCATCCAGAAGCAGTATGGCATGCCTGCATGCAAGCTCCGGGTGTACCTGCACTACCAGCCTTCCTACTACCACCTCCATGTCCATTTCACCTCTCTGAACTACGATGCCCCGGGCTGCGGTGTGGAGCGGGCCCATCTGCTCACTGATGTCATCATGAATCTGGAGGCGGACCCCCAGTATTACCAGAACCGCACCATCACCTACACCCTGCGTGCAGATGACAATCTCTTACTCCGATTCAGGGAGGCCGGGAGATGCTGAAGATTTTTTTTTTACTACTTAATCCATTATCTGTTCATGTTTGTGGACTGTTTTTAATAGTTACATTATGTGTAAGTTGTAGTTGTTGCCGTGTTTAATAAATTTTAACTGAAAGATAATGATTTGTTTTTTGAACTGATATTAATCACCGAGAGTTCTAGTCATATTGAGGAAGTAGCATCTAATGTTACGTCCCTGGACGTATGCTCTCACGTGTTCTGTGTGGCTGGCTGTGTTTTTGTGTCCTGTCTCTTTTAGGTTGACTTTGTGGGAGGAGTTGAAGCCTACCAGCTCCATCTACCATTGGTCACCTCCACCTAAATGAAGAGACTTCAGATGGTGTTTGGGGAGGTCCCCAGGTTCTGCTAGGCATTTACTCTTTTGGGAGGTCCCCAGGGTCCATGGAGATCTGCAAGGAGCTCCATTGGGGATCTCATTTGTGTGTGTTGTTGCTTTGTGTGATAGACCCCTTTGTTGTTAGCCTGTGCTAGCCTGTTAGCTTTATGTGCCCTTTTTGTTAACTTTTGTGCGTGTTTGAGTGATCCCGGCTGGAAAATCCCTTCCTTTAGGCTGTACTGATGTTGGTTAGCTTCTCACTGTAACTATAAGCACTGTTTGTATGCTTTGTTTGGTTGTGTGTGTAACGGCGGACATCCTCCTCTCCATACCCTTGTCGCGTTTCTTAGACCCCTAGATTTAGGAACGTGACACTATTTTCTGGCCAGCAGTGTAATATTTTAATGTTTTCTTGACTATATGAACTATATAGACAATAGTATTGGAACACAATTACTTAATTGTTGAATTTGGGCTTTTAAAACCAGCCAGCCACGCAGTCCACATTTAAAAATGGGAATCCGGTTGTGTCGTTCTGAAGAGATGCCTAGTAGAGCATGGGTTTCTAATCCTTCCAATAAGACGGTTCATGTGATATTTTTTTTTCCCCCCCTGTTGGATGTTCCACTGTACGTGGGTTGTGATTTCAAGTCACGGCTCGGATCTTGTGTATGTGGAGGTTGCCCGCTGTGCAGTCAGTGTGAGTTTCCTTCAGCTGTCCAAAGACATGGACACTAGATGAATTGGTAACTGAATCGTCCGTATGTGTGATTGTGTGAGTGAATAGTGTGTCTGTTATTGGTTGGCTGATGCCCCGTCCTGGGTGTGTCCCTGATGAGTGTCCCAATTATACTCAACTCTCAACCCTGAAAGTACCAAAACGGAATGTGTTTCAGTGGCCCTTGATTTTGGTGAAAAGCACACACCACTGGTTATGGACATTTACGACATAAGTTCAATACATCACAGCACTACCAGAGTTTAAAAAACGAGAAACACCATTATAACTTATACACGTTTGGTAGAGGTACAGTAGATTGATTAGAAATATATTTATGAAGTTGCTTTTTTGACTTGGTTACAGTCCAAGTGGTTTCCCCCAAAAAACAGGGTTTAGCCTCTTGTCATTCCTTCACTTTATTCTAATGCAAATTGTAGGCCTGGTGTTTTGGGGGAGGGAAAGGAGAGGTGGGAGGGTGAAAGAAGGAGAAGAAAGGGGAAGTGTGATTGAAGGCTTTCTTTGTGCAAGACAATACGCAGCCCCAGTTTTTATGAGGCTAAAACAAAATGGCAGGGGGCTTCATTGGTAACGTTATTCTCCTTGACTGATGGTCTTTAGCCAAGAGTGCGGCTGTGTGCTGAACTGACCACCAGACCCAAAGCGGTCCCCGTCTGAAAGTAGACGCACCCATTATGCTGGTGTGACTGGCTCTCCGCAGTGATGGGAATGCATTTACGTGAAGTGCGGTCTGGGTTCCACCAGTCTGACGAGTAGAAATGCTCTGGTTTTGTAACCACTGTTTAACGGTTTCTGTCTTTGTGTAGGCAGTGTAAACTGGGGCATGTGCCTAGGATTAGCATTTTTTTTTACTCCGGATTAAATCGTTTTGGGACTTTAATGGCAATTTATTCAGTGGACAACTGTGAGATTTGAACCAATCCTTTCTGCAGTTTGGGAGGACGGGAGAAGGTTGCAGGTATGTGAAGTGGATTTTGAGCTCTGGTGGTTGGGAGTCATCTATTCTTCCTGTTTTACGGGCCCTATCGTTAACCTCTTCTTTATGGGTGAATGTGTACCCATGTGTGAAATACTCTTTAAAAAAAAGCTAATTTCTAGCAAGATTTATTGATTTTATGGGAGTAGTGACCCAAGTTAAACTATTGTGTAGATGTTGCCAAATTTTTGAAATGAAAGTAAAACATGGTGCAATTTACATACTTAGCACAATAAAAAATCTAGTAATATGATTAAATTCTTTACAAACAGATTTTAACCTAGAATAATGACGATATTCTCTCTTTAAAACCTGATATTCAAAGGATTTGAAAAATAGGTCCTCAATAAATTTTAGACATCTTTCTACTATTGTATTGAGCAGGTAAAAGAGGGCTGAACAACAACAAAAAAAATATTACACACATGAAGTAGAATGAAATATCATTTGGGAGGAAAAGCACTGTGTGAACAGGTTGGATTTTGAAGTCTGTTTGAAGAGAGAAAATGCGCTGGTCTTGGAGGAGCATGGAGTGAGATCACTATGGAGTGAGATCATGCAAGGCCTCATATGTAAGCATGAGGACTGTTATTCGTTGCGTGATGTCATAGCAGGACGTTCAACAAGCTATGATGGTCAAGAAACAGGAAATTAGTGCATGTACTCATGTTTCTGCAACTTGGCCACTGACCATGCCACTGGTTGTATGGTGCATTTACAGGACAGAACTGAATCAAACATACCACCAAGGTTACAAACTCTTTTATCAGTGGTTCTTTTATAAGATTTAGCATGGCATAGCTGATAGAGTAGATTAATAATACCTCAGTATTGTTGACAAGATTGGCAGACGTTGTACAGGCTGTGTATTTTATTTGAAATATTTTTTTTTACTTTTCTAGCCGAAGGATGTTCCAGTTCATCCAGAAGCACATCCACAGTCACTTAGCAGAGCACAGAAGCAAAAGAACCCGACTGGTGACAAAGGATGGTCACTGCAATATTAAGTTTGGCAACATCAGTTACTACAATCATGCTTTCCTTATGGACTTTTGGACAACCTTTGTGGAGATCCGCTGGCGTTTTGTTTTAAGCTACTTTGCAATTGCCTTCATTGGAAGCTGGTTCATCTTTGGCCTTCTGTGGTATTCCATAGCAAAGAGCAATGGAGACCTGTTGGGACAGAGTCAGAAAGATGGACACATCAAGTGCATCGAAAACGTTCATGGGCTTACAACTGCCTTTCTCTACTCTCTCGAGACACAGACTACGATTGGATATGGTGGGCGTGCCCTCACGGGGCACTGTGCAAGTACATTGGTGCTGATTATCATTCAGTCCCTCATAGGGGCCATTATAAACTGCTTCATGTGTGGCCTCATACTGGCCAAAATATCGCTGCCCAAGAAGAGGGCCAAAACCGTGATGTTCAGTGACACCGCAGCCATCTGCCTGAAGAAAGGCACACTCTGTTTGCTTATACGGGTGGCCAATCTGAGAAAAACCCTGCTCATTGGCACCCAAATCTATGGCAAGCTGCTGAGGACCACTGTAACCCAAGAAGGAGAGACCATTATTTTGGACCAGGTCAACATTGATTTTGCTGTGGACGCTGGAAAGGACAATCTCTTCTTTGTTTGCCCACTGATGCTGTACCACACCACGCTAGGGCAGTGGTGGCCTAGCGGTTAAGGAAGCGGCCCCGTAATCAGAAGGTTGCCGGTTCGAATCCCGATCCGCCAAGCTACCACTGAGGTGCCACTGAGCAAAGCACCGTCCCCACACACTGCTCCCCGGGCGCCGGTCATGGCTGCCCACTGCTCACTCAGGGTGATGGGTTAAATGCAGAGGACAAATTTCACTGTGTGCACCGTGTGCTGTGCTGCTGTGTATCACATGTGACAATCACTTCACTTTATTATTATTATTATTATTATTACATTATTGACAAGTCCAGTCCCTTTTTTGAAATGGCGGCAGACACGCTTCTTCAGCAGGACTTCGAGTTGGTGGTCTTCCTGGATGGTACGGCAGAGTCCACAAGCTCCACCTTTCAGGTGAGAACCTCCTACACCCCTCAGGAGATCCAATGGGGCTACAGCTTCCTGCCTGTCATCTCACGCACCAAGGAGGGCAGGTACCATGTTGACTTTTCCAAATTTTCCAAGACAGTGCAAGTGTCTGCGCCGCACTGTGCCCATTGCTTCCACAGCGATAGCGGGCACAAGCACAGCCAGGAGATACAGGAGAAACAAGGCATTGATAACCCCGGATTCGAAGTGATTGACATTGATGTGAGCAAGAAAGTGTCTGGACGATGCAGTGGTCTGCAGTCTGCATTGTTTTCCATAAAGATATGTTTCACTCCTGGATGCACTGTAGCACAAAATGCTAAGCCAGTTACATAACCAAATGGGTGGCTGATGGGTAAAGCAATCACACTTTTTCTTTAAAAAGCAAAGCATGCTTTTTCTCTTCGAGAAAGAAAAACTAAAAGTTTCATTGCACTAACAATGCAAGGATACCAGGCCTTGTCCTTTCAATGCCACGGAGAGAAATGAACAGAAGAGGCTGTTTCGTGATGCTGTAATAGGCAGTTATTTTTCTTTTTAAAACTGCATTGGCGCCTTTGAAGGACCTTTAGCATTTCAGAAAGGTGAAAAAACACACAGTTGGCAACCGAGAGAGGATTATGTTTTAAGACTGTCTTAATGAAATATTTAGGGACTTTAAATTCCTTAAATTCTTTAAACCTTATTTAATCTGATTTTGTGTTTTAAACCTGGAACACAAAAGTAAAACTGGTATTGTTTAGATAATATATATTTATATTATATCATATATAATTATTTATTTTTTACACTGGAAGCCTTACACCTAACTTTTTTTTTTTTTATAGTAGAAATTTTAGTAGATATTAGTAGAGATAAATAATTGATTTATTTATAATAAGAGAGCAGAGTTCGAGATGCTTTCCTGCTCAAGCACAACTCCCTGGAGAACAGCTCAGGGGAAATTACATAATGAGTTGAATCCTATATTTGAAATGGGAAGAGACAGAACTCTGCAGCTCTCTGGGTTTGGAAATACCAGAATTATTTAGACTCGTCATCAATATGTACAGTATTTAGATATGTTTCTGAATGTATATTTATTTTTTGTATGTGAATACTGGATAAAAACTGGGAACTATATTACAGATGCATAACAGTTTAAAATAAAGTTACATTTTGGGGTCGAGTTTGGTTAGACGTTTAAGGGTATTTTAAGAATTTTAAACTTATTAAAGGAAGGCAATAATGTCTGGAGCACGTTGCCTATTACCCTTGATATGATCAATTAATTATCAATTAATGCATGCATTTCTCCTTGAGTTCTGGATATTATATTAAAGACTCGTAAAAGCAGTTTATAAAAGATTTTGTAACTATGCTCGATGGACAGATTGATTTATAACATAAATAAATCTTTTTTTTATGTGAACAAAAGAAACTATGTTGTTTAATGGCTTTAAGATGTAAAAAGCCATATGAAATTAAATTAAGTGGATTTAGGGCTGGCTTTAGGGCTGGTCACTTCCTGCTTTACATCATGAGTATTTGAAATCATTTATCACAGAAATATTTTCCAAAAAAATCTTTTCCAAAATTGTTTTTGTGAGCCCTCAAAAATGTTCATGTTAAGAAGGACTAATTTAGTTGTTCTAAATAGTCATAGTCGCATTGTCTTCCTACAAAACCTTGTGCACTATGAGTATGTTGCACATAGGTCACTGAAGGCTTAATGCAGGTAAGCTCCCCACGTGGGGATCTGTTTCAGTGATTATTTGTAGACTGTAGCACTCTAGCTGACTAAGTGTGGCTGTACTAAGATTTGGAGCTGAAGTTGTGTTGTAAACAACAATCTCAGATCTTTCAAATATATGGCATGATTTGTAGAACATTTCCGTTCAGCCACGGATGACAGGGTCCAATAATTATTATTACAGCAGCTTTTGTATTTTAGTCAAGGTACTAGTTTGGACTGGACTGGAATGAACTGTGTGATTAGGAATAGATTGCATGTGAGCTGTATGTAATGGGTTGTTGGATGATTGAGATCCATTACACTTCCATCTTTCTTTCTTTGTGTGTGTTATATGTTGAGTAGGTGTTCTGAATGCCTAGCCTGCCTAGTCTCACATGCAATCCACAAAACCTACTCAACATATACACACACACAAAGAAAGAAAGAAAGAAAGAAAGAAATTTATATATTTCAGGTGAAATCATACAAATCATATCTACAGGTATTTATAAAATAAAGTTAATCCAACATGAATATATGTATAATTTTATATATCTTTGGAGAAACGACAGCGTAAAATAATAAAATTAAAATAATTCATTTTGGATTAACTTTATTTTTATAAGTTATATATATTTATTATATGTGTTATAAATATAAATAAATGTTTTCAATATTTACGACCTAATATAGTCTGGATTTTTCAATACGTGAGTGAACACAGAGTCGTCTGGCTGCTGAGGTAAATCTTTGATGAAAATGGCGGACACGACAGCGTAAAATAATAAAATTAAAATAATTCATTTTGGATTAACTTTATTTTTATAAGTTATATATATTTATTATATGTGTTCTAAATATAAATAAATGTTTTCAATATTTACGACCTAATATAGTCTGGATTTTTCAATACGTGAGTGAACACAGAGTCGTCTGGCTGCTGAGGTAAATCTTTGATGAAAATGGCGGACACAGGCAAGCGGGAAGTTTGCGAAGACGCGGACGAAACTTGCAAACCCACCGCTGCAAAGCGGCCGAAATGCGGTGCAGAGAACCAGCCCGACTGCGATGGTGGAGGCGAGTGTGCAAACGTGCTCTCAGGGTTCAAAGTCAAGTCAGTGCTTAGAGTTTCGACGCGGGATAAAACCATCTTCATTCACGGAACGGTGAGAAATGTATCTCACCTCCTTCCTTGTTCGTTAAACCGATTCTATGTGTTTGGTTTGTATTTTACGACGATTCTTTATTTCAAATACACTGAAACAGACGGTCACGTGACTGCATCTTCTCCGGTTTGGTGGACATCTGTTTCATCCCGCGTCACTGCCGATTTGGCATATAAATAAGTTTTCTTCTCGGCACAATTATTTTATAAAATGTCTCCATGAAGAAGCCAGTCTCTTCTATCCAGTGCTGGGCAATTGACACTGTCCTGCTTTATCATCCACCAGGTGGAGGACCAGGAGGCTGTGGTCATTTTGGAGAAGACTCCCATGAGACAGGACAACCTGGCTGAGATATTCCAAAAGTCCAGGCTGAAGCGGACGACGAAGAACGACATCTACAGCATTTACCAACTTCAGCCCCCAGCCCATTTAAATGGTGCGTAATGCAAAAATGGATTTATTTCCGAGAATGAAAGTGAAGTGATTGTCATTGAGAAACACAGCACAGCTGTGCCCTCTTTTAACCCATCAAAAAGGCACCATCCACACACACTGCTCCCTGGCCGTGGCATTTACATTTACATTTACGGCATTTGGCAGATGCCCTTATCCAGAGCGACTTTCACACAGTGACTCCTTCTGCTTCTGGTGTCACCGTGTGAAAGTGAAGCGATTGTCATTGTGATACAC
The DNA here is from genome assembly GCF_900700375.1 of Denticeps clupeoides. Classification (NCBI taxonomy): domain Eukaryota; kingdom Metazoa; phylum Chordata; class Actinopteri; order Clupeiformes; family Denticipitidae; genus Denticeps; species Denticeps clupeoides. The sequence continues at coordinate 2,020,097 of NC_041712.1, read as the reverse complement.
AGCACACAGTGTACACAGTGAAATTTGTCCTCTGCATTTAACCCATCACCCTGAGTGAGCAGTGGGCAGCCATGACAGGCACCCAGGGAGCAGTGTGTGGGGACGGTGCTTTGCTCAGTGGCACCTCAGTAGCACCTTGGCAGATCGGGATTCGAACTGGCAACCTTCTGATTACGGGGCCGCTTCCTTAACTGCTAGGCCACCACTGCCCTACACTGTGTTGTGACAGTGTATCACACGTTGCTGCATGTGCTCATGGTGGTTCTTTTTTTTTTTTCTTTTTTTGGGGGGGGGCTATCAGTCCCCAACCCTATTTCATATGAACAAAATCAGTGTGTAAAATCAGGATTTTACTGTTTTTATTTATATGCTTAAATGAGAACCGTTCAATTCTAGAAATCAAGACCACAGTGATCTGCCCTGCCACACAGAAGCATGTCAAGAAGTATTTGTCTCAGGAGATGTTCCTGGTGGAGGAAACAGGGGAGGACTACCTCTCCACCACCCTCCCCTATATTGAGAGCCAGAGCTTCAGTGTGCAGGTGTGAGCCAGCTTTTAGATCGAGTCTCTAATTAAGTCGTTTTGTACCATCTAACCCCCCTTATAAAATACATTCAACAATGCTCTGCATTTCAGACATTACTGATATTGCTACCTTAACCATGGAGAATCTAAAGTGCCTAAACTCTGCTATGAACTTCAATCAAAAGTCTTTTTATTTGATTTCTATCTTTTCCACAGTGGGTTTACAACATATTAGAAAAGAAAGCCGAGGCCGACCGAATCGTCTTTGAGGATCCAGATCCAGATACTGGATTTGTTTTGCTACCTGATTTTAAATGGGACCAAAAGCAGGTAAGAGGCATCAAGTGAATGGTGTTAGAATCCCATTGATGTTTTAACAGCAGGGAAAAACAGTTCATGTCATTTGACTTTTATAGCTGGATGACTTGTACCTGACTGCGTTTGTTCACCAAAGAAACATCAAAAGCCTAAGAGATCTCACATCAGACCATCTTCCACTACTGAGAAATATTTCCAAGAAAGGAAAAGTGAGGATTTTTTTCTGATGAGAACATTTGTTGAATTGTGCGTGCAATTGAGATTTTTACTCCAGGATTTTGTGTTCTAACAGGAGAGTATCCAGAAGCAGTATTGCATGCCTGCATGCAAGGTCCGGGTGTACCTGCACTACCAGCCTTCCTACTACCACCTCCATGTCCATTTCACCTCTCTGAACTACGGTTTGGAGCGGGCCCATCTGCTCACTGATGTCATCATGAATCTGGAGGCGGACCCCCAGTATTACCAGAACCGCACCATCACCTACACCCTGCGTGCAGATGACAATCTCTTACTCCGATTCAGGGATGCCGGGAGATGCTGAAGATTTTTTTTTTACTACTTAATCCATTATTTGTTCATGTTTGTGGACTGTGTTTTGCCGTGTTTATTAAATTTTAACTGAAAGATAATGATTTGTTTTTTGAACTGTGAAAGTGAAGTGATTGTCACACGTGATACACAGCAGCACAGCACACAGTGCACACAGTGAAATTTGTCCTCTGCATTTAACCCATCACCCTGAGTGAGCAGTGGGCAGCCATGACCAGCGCCCGGGGAGCAGTGTGTGGGGACGGTGCTTTGCTCAGTGGCACCTCAGTGGCACCTTGGCGGATCGGGATTCGAACCGGCAACCTTCTGATTACAGGGCCGCTTCCTTAACCGCTAGGCCACCACTGCCCGAGAGTTCACCGAGAGTTCACCGAGAGTTCTAGTCATATTGAGGAAGTAGCATCTAATGTTACGTCCCTGGACGTATGCTCTCACGTGTTCTGTGTGGCTGGCTGTGTTTTTGTGTCCTGTCTCTTTTAGGTTGACTTTGTGGGAGGAGTTGAAGCCTACCAGCTCCATCTACCATTGGTCACCTCCACCTAAATGAAGAGACTTCAGATGGTGTTTGGGGAGGTCCCCAGGTTCTGCTAGGCATTTACTCTTTTGGGAGGTCCCCAGGGTCCATGGAGATCTGCAAGGAGCTCCATTGGGGATCTCATTTGTGTGTGTTGTTGCTTTGTGTGATAGACCCCTTTGTTGTTAGCCTGTGTTAGCCTGTTAGCTTTATGTGCCCTTTTTGTTAACTTTTGTGCGTGTTTGAGTTATCCCGGCTGGAAAATCCCTTCCTTTAGGCTGTACTGATGTTGGTTAGCTTCTCACTGTAACTATAAGCACTGTTTGTATGCTTTGTTTGGTTGTGTGTGTAACGGCGGACATCCTCCTCTCCACACCCTTGTCGCGTTTCTTAGACCCCTAGATTTAGGAACGTGACACTATTTTCTGGCCAGCAGTGTAATATTTTAATGTTTTCTTGACTATATGAACTATATAGACAATAGTATTGGAACACAATTACTTAATTGTTGAATTTGGGCTTTTAAAACCAGCCAGCCACGCAGTCCACATTTAAAAATGGGAATCCGGTTGTGTCGTTCTGAAGAGATGCCTAGTAGAGCATGGGTTTCTAATCCTTCCAATAAGACGGTTCATGTGATATTTTTTTTATTTTTTTTTTTTCCCTGTTGGATCTTCCTCTGTACGTGGGTTGTGATTTCAAGTCACGGCTCGGATCTTGTGTATGTGGAGGTTGCCCGCTGTGCAGTCAGTGTGAGTTTCCTTCAGCTGTCCAAAGACATGGACACTAGATGAATTGGTAACTGAATCGTCCGTATGTGTGATTGTGTGAGTGAATAGTGTGTCTGTTATTGGTTGGCTGATGCCCCGTCCTGGGTGTGTCCCTGATGAGTGTCCCAATTATACTCAACTCTCAACCCTGAAAGTACCAAAACGGAATGTGTTTCAGTGGCCCTTGATTTTGGTGAAAAGCACACACCACTGGTTATGGACATTTACGACATAAGTTCAATACATCACAGCACTACCAGAGTTTAAAAAACGAGAAACACCATTATAACTTATACACGTTTGGTAGAGGTACAGTAGATTGATTAGAAATATATTTATGAAGTTGCTTTTTTGACTTGGTTACAGTCCAAGTGGTTTCCCCCAAAAAACAGGGTTTAGCCTCTTGTCATTCCTTCACTTTATTCTAATGCAAATTGTAGGCCTGGTGTTTTGGGGGAAGGGAAAGGAGAGGTGGGAGGGTGAAAGAAGGAGAAGAAAGGGGAAGTGTGATTGAAGGCTTTCTTTGTGCAAGACAATACGCAGCCCCAGTTTTTATGAGGCTAAAACAAAATGGCAGGGGGCTTCATTGGTAACGTTATTCTCCTTGACTGATGGTCTTTAGCCAAGAGTGCGGCTGTGTGCTGAACTGACCACCAGACCCAAAGCGGTCCCCGTCTGAAAGTAGACGCACCCATTATGCTGGTGTGACTGGCTCTCCGCAGTGATGGGAATGCATTTACGTGAAGTGCGGTCTGGGTTCCACCAGTCTGACGAGTAGAAATGCTCTGGTTTTGTAACCACTGTTTAACGGTTTCTGTCTTTGTGTAGGCAGTGTAAACTGGGGCATGTGCCTAGGATTAGCATTTTTTTTTACTCCGGATTAAATCGTTTTGGGACTTTAATGGCAATTTATTCAGTGGACAACTGTGAGATTTGAACCAATCCTTTCTGCAGTTTGGGAGGACGGGAGAAGGTTGCAGGTATGTGAAGTGGATTTTGAGCTCTGGTGGTTGGGAGTCATCTATTCTTCCTGTTTTACGGGCCCTATCGTTAACCTCTTCTTTATGGGTGAATGTGTACCCATGTGTGAAATACTCTTTAAAAAAAAGCTAATTTCTAGCAAGATTTATTGATTTTATGGGAGTAGTGACCCAAGTTAAACTATTGTGTAGATGTTGCCAAATTTTTGAAATGAAAGTAAAACATGGTGCAATTTACATACTTAGCACAATAAAAAATCTAGTAATATGATTAAATTCTTTACAAACAGATTTTAACCTAGAATAATGACGATATTCTCTCTTTAAAACCTGATATTCAAAGGATTTGAAAAATAGGTCCTCAATAAATTTTAGACATCTTTCTACTATTGTATTGAGCAGGTAAAAGAGGGCTGAACAACAACAACAACAACAAAAAATAATATTACACACATGAAGTAGAATGAAATATCATTTGGGAGGAAAAGCACTGTGTGAACAGGTTGGATTTTGAAGTCTGTTTGAAGAGAGAAAATGCGCTGGTCTTGGAGGAGCATGGAGTGAGATCACTATGGAGTGAGATCATGCAAGGCCTCATATGTAAGCATGAGGACTGTTATTCGTTGCGTGATGTCATAGCAGGACGTTCAACAAGCTATGATGGTCAAGAAACAGGAAATTAGTGCATGTACTCATGTTTCTGCAACTTGGCCACTGACCATGCCACTGGTTGTATGGTGCATTTTACAGGACAGAACTGAATCAAACATACCACCAAGGTTACAAACTCTTTTATCAGTGGTTCTTTTATAAGATTTAGCATGGCATAGCTGATAGAGTAGATTAATAATACCTCAGTATTGTTGACAAGATTGGCAGACGTTGTACAGGCTGTGTATTTTATTTGAAATATTTTTTTTTACTTTTCTAGCCGAAGGATGTTCCAGTTCATCCAGAAGCACATCCACAGTCACTTAGCAGAGCACAGAAGCAAAAGAACCCGACTGGTGACAAAGGATGGTCACTGCAATATTAAGTTTGGCAACATCAGTTACTACAATCATGCTTTCCTTATGGACTTTTGGACAACCTTTGTGGAGATCCGCTGGCGTTTTGTTTTAAGCTACTTTGCAATTGCCTTCATTGGAAGCTGGTTCATCTTTGGCCTTCTGTGGTATTCCATAGCAAAGAGCAATGGAGACCTGTTGGGACAGAGTCAGAAAGATGGACACATCAAGTGCATCGAAAACGTTCATGGGCTTACAACTGCCTTTCTCTACTCTCTCGAGACACAGACTACGATTGGATATGGTGGGCGTGCCCTCACGGGGCACTGTGCAAGTACAGTGGTGCTGATTATCATTCAGTCCCTCATAGGGGCCATTATAAACTGCTTCATGTGTGGCCTCATACTGGCCAAAATATCGCTGCCCAAGAAGAGGGCCAAAACCGTGATGTTCAGTGACACCGCAGCCATCTGCCTGAAGAAAGGCACACTCTGTTTGCTTATACGGGTGGCCAATCTGAGAAAAACCCTGCTCATTGGCACCCAAATCTATGGCAAGCTGCTGAGGACCACAGTAACCCAAGAAGGAGAGACCATTATTTTGGACCAGGTCAACATTGATTTTGCTGTGGACGCTGGAAAGGACAATCTCTTCTTTGTTTGCCCACTGATGCTGTACCACATTATTGACAAGTCCAGTCCCTTTTTTGAAATGGCGGCAGACACGCTCCTTCAGCAGGACTTCGAGTTGGTGGTCTTCCTGGATGGTACGGCAGAGTCCACAAGCTCCACCTTTCAGGTGAGAACCTCCTACACCCCGCAGGAGATCCAATGGGGCTACAGCTTCCTGCCTGTCATCTCACGCACCAAGGAGGGCAGGTACCATGTTGACTTTTCCAAATTTTCCAAGACAGTGCAAGTGTCTGCGCCGCACTGTGCCCATTGCTTCCACAGCGATAGCGGGCACAAGCACAGCCAGGAGATACAGGAGAAACAAGGCATTGATAACCCCGGATTCGAAGTGATTGACATTGATGACGTCACAGCAATGTGAGCAAGAAAGTGTCTGGACAATGCAGTGGTCTGCAGTCTGCATTGTTTTCCATAAAGATATGTTTCACTCCTGGATGCACTGTAGCACAAAATGCTAAGCCAGTTACATAACCAAATGGGTGGCTGATGGGTAAAGCAATCACACTTTTTCTTTAAAAAGCAAAGCATGCTTTTTCTCTTTGAGAAAAAAAACTAAAAGTTTCACTGCACTAACAATGCAAGGATACCAGGCCTTGTCCTTTCAATGCCACGGAGAGAAATGAACAGAAGAGGCTGTTTCGTGATGCTGTAATAAGCAGTTATTTTTCTTTTTAAAACTGCATTGGCGCCTGTGAAGGACCTTTAGCATTTCAGAAAGGTGAAAAAACACACAGTTGGCAACCGAGAGAGGATTATGTTTTAAGACTGTCTTAATGAAATATTTAGGGACTTTAAATTCCTTAAATTCTTTAAACCTTATTTAATCTGATTTTGTGTTTTAAACCTGGAACACAAAAGTAAAACTGGTATTGTTTAGATAATATATATTTATATTATATCATATATAATTATTTATTTTTTACACTGGAAGCCTTACACCTAAAAACTAAATATTTTTCCTCAAAATGACAGACTTTTTTTTTTTTATAGTAGAAATTTTAGTAGATATTAGTAGAGATAAATAATTGATTTATTTACAATAAGAGAACAGAGTTCGAGATGCTTTCCTGCTCAAGCACAACTCCCTGGAGAACAGCTCAGGGGAAATTACATAATGAGTTGAATCCTATATTTGAAATGGGAAGAGACAGAACTCTGCAGCTCTCTGGGTTTGGAAATACCAGAATTATTTAGACTCGTCATCAATATGTACAGTATTTAGATATGTTTCTGAATGTATATTTATTTTTTGTATGTGAATACTGGATAAAAACTGGGAACTATATTACAGATGCATAACAGTTTAAAATAAAGTTACATTTTGGGGTCGAGTTTGGTTAGACGTTTAAGGGTATTTTAAGAATTTTAAACCTATTGAAGGAAGGCAATAATGTCTGGAGCACGTTGCCTATTACCCTTGATATGATCAATTAATTATCAATTAATACATGCATTTCTCCTTGAGTTCTGGATATTATATTAAAGACTCGTAAAAGCAGTTTATAAAAGATTTTGTAACTATGCTCGATGGACAGATTGATTTATAACATAAATAAATCTTTTTTTTATGTGAACAAAAGAAACTATGTTGTTTAATGGCTTTAAGATGTAAAAAGCCATATGAAATTAAATTAAGTGGATTTAGGGCTGGCTTTAGGGTTGGTCACTTCCTGCTTTACATCATGAGTATTTGAAATAATTTATCACAGAAATATTTTCCAAAAAAATCTTTTCCAAAATTGTTTTTGTGAGCCCTCAAAAATCTTCATGTTAAGAACGACTAATTTAGTCGTTCTAAATAGTCATAGTCGCATTGTCTTCCTACAAAACCTTGTGCACTATGAGTACGTTGCACATAGGTCACTGAAGGCTTAATGCAGGTAAGCTCCCCACGTGGGGATCTGTTTCAGTGATTATTTGTAGACTGTAGCACTCTAGCTGACTAAGTGTGTCTCTACTAAGATTTGGAGCTGAAGTTGTGTTGTAAACAACAATCTCAGATCTTTCAAATATACGGCATGATTTGTAGAACATTTCCGTTCAGCCACGGATGACAGGGTCCAATAATTATTATTACAGCAGCTTTTGTATTTTAGTCAAGGTACTAGTTTGGACTGGACTGGAATGAACTGTGTGATTAGGAATAGATTGCATGTGAGCTGTATATAATGGGTTGTTGGATGATTGAGATCCATTACACTTCCATCTTTCTTTCTTTGTGTGTGTTATATGTTGAGTAGGTGTTCTGAATGCCTAGCCTGCCTAGTCTCACATGCAATCCACAAAACCTACTCAACATATACACACACACACACAAAGAAAGAAAGAAAGAAATTTCAGGTGAAATCATACAAATCATATCTACAGGTAATCCATCCACCTGTCTTTAAAACAGCCAGGGTTATTCCAATCCTAAAGAAACCCACTGCGGATCCAGACATCATCAACTACAGAGCAGTGTCTCTTCTCTCAGAACTAATATTCATTCTAGCAGATTCTTCACCACATCAGGATCTTGCTATCTACCTGAACAACTCTCAGATCTCTCCTTCTACAACTGGCCAACAAAGCCAAACATGGGGTAGCACCATTTTCAGAACCCTCATTATACCTCACAATGCACCTCGCACTCCATGACCCTTGCCTGGTCCTTCATCTAGACTCTTCTCTGTGTTGGACCCTGGGTGGTGGAATGAACTTTTTCCTCGAGGTCAGAACAGCACAGTCGCTGAATATTTTTCACATATATATTTGGCAGCTTAACACCTTCCTATTTAGAGAATACTTAGACTAACTTGTAACTTTCTTATAGTCTGACTAAGCATAAGTGAATAACAGAGTGAACAAAATTATTATATTCATTGTTTGAGTCCTAGTGAATCAGAACTGATTATTTCATTGATGGATACATGAAAGCACACTGTAAGTTGCTCTGGATAAAGGGTTCTACTAAATGTCGTAAATGTAATGAGTGGACTTCACAAGATCTCTGAAGGTATGCTCTGGTATCTGGCACCAAGCTGTCTGTAGATGATGCTGGAGTCCTTGAGGCAAGGTGTTGCTTCCATGGACCAGACTTGTTTGTCTAGAACATCCCACAGATACTTGACTGGATAAGATCTGGAGAATTTTAAGTAAACACATTAAATGTGTTGTTGTGTTCCCAATTATTTAACCATTTTTGAGGTGTGACAGTATGCATTGTCTTGCTGAAAGGAAATACCATTTAAATAAAGGGGTGTAGTTAGTAAACATTGCCTGAACATTGCCCAGAGCATCACACTGCCTCTTAATGGCTAGCCTTTTTGCCATAGTGCAGTAGTCATGTCCTGTAGTCATGTGTTCCCAAAGTAAGCAATGTTAGCAATGTACATAGACCCGTCCACACATATGACCACACAATGTTAAAAGAAAATGTTCTTCATCAGAACAGTGTACCTTCGTCCATAATTCTTCCATTCCCCGATAACGGGTCAGCTTTCTTACCTGCTAGACCCACCACCATATCACAGATACCACAGATTTAAAATTCCAGTCCAATGCATTTAATTCAGCCTCTAAAGTTCCTCAGTATCTGTATTGTTGCACCCCTATTCTATATCCTGCCTTGATGGATCTTACAGAGATTTGCTGTACATCACTTTTAGATGTAGGCATGGGTGGAGTTTTGGAGTTGCAGTGTCCCCAATTGTTCTGCGGCACATGCATGGACTTGGGGATGAATGTCTCTTCCTGGAAAAAATTAAAATACATCAGTTCTTTGAAAACCTTTGACATATGCCTGCTGAATGTAGTTATAGTCACTCAGCCACATACAAATCTTAGAACTATACCCACTTTGTAAAAATAGTTCCTCAGTTCACCATGTTGTTTTTCATTAGTCCCCACGTCTGTTGATGTACATTCTACCATTCTGGAGGTATCGTGGATATCGTCATACTGGACATGGTGGTAGTAGCCTAGTGGGTAACACACTCATGGTTGCCCACTGCTCACTAAGGGTGATGGGTTAAATGCAGAGGACACTTGTGCTGCTGTGTATCACAAGTGACAATCACTTCACTTTGTCATGTCTGTGTATATTCAGTTGTGTATTCAATCTTTGAGCAGTCTTAAATACACTTTATGGACCTTGCTTTGTGCACTGGGGAGTGCTGGCCTTGCCCAAACTCTAAAAAACAGTGCCACAGCCTTAATCCTCTTTTGTTGGTATAATTCTGACAGGCAGGCGACTTTTTTTTTCCCCAGACTCAACCAAACCCAGGCTTGCAAAGCAGTGAACCATGATTCTTCAGTCCATAGGGCATGTTTCCACTGCTACACAGTCCAGGCACACTCCATCTAATGCTTGCCACTGGGTTAGGTGATGTGAGGCTGGTGTGCCATGGAAATCCATTCCATTAAAAGGCCCTTTACATTTGAGCTTGAGAAGTTTGGAACTCTCCAGGTATGGAATTAGTGGAATGCTGGCCACTTTTCTGCACCTTGAAACTCAACAGTCATTGACCACGCTCTGTGACTTTATGTGGTCTTCACACTACAGTGCTTGAAGCGAATGAGATCTTTAAAATAAACCATTTTGTTTCACAAGTGTTTGTAACAGGAGATTGCATATATACCTGTGAATTGTCAAACACTGAATTCAATAATTTGGAGTGACCTAAAATTATTGTACATACAGCATATCAGTTAATATTTTTGAATATTCTTTCATACAATATTGATATTTTATAATTCTTTATATGCTACGTAAACATCTGTATGAATTAAATAATTACAAAAGCTGTAGCAGGCTGCCTGTAGGCTGCTGCCACATTCCACTTTCCTGTGTTTATGAAATAGAAGAGACTATTTTGGGGTGTGCTGAATGAAGTGCAGTGCTTGACAAGCTAACCTCCATGTTCCTTGTAAAAGAGAATGATGTGTCTCCTGTTAGATCTACTCGGATGGCCGAGACAAAACCGGGGCGAGACTTCAATACTCTGAAGGTGTCGCTTAAGCAGTTAAGCTGTATGAAGAATCCACGCTTGCCTGAAGCTGTTGGAACGATGTACAGATGAAAGGGCTGCAGTGTGATCCGGGCAAATCAAAACTCCTCAGCGAAGTTCAGGATCAGCATAATTTAGCCCACATCCTCCATCGATCACCAGGCCTGTTTCACCCCTCCTCCTCTGTGCAAGTCTCTGGCAGCATTGCTCAACCCCCACATTTTCTGTTTTACCTCAGGCAGTGTGATACCCTGTGTTAAACGTCCTTCAGTTTCACTCACCCAGATAACTTGTGGGAGTAGTCATGCATTTTTAACATTTTTTTGGCAAATAACCGACAAGCAGGAAGTCCATGTTGACACCTTTTTTTCATCAAGACATCAAGACTGCATTAAAATGGAATGCTCGATCACATTATACTGCAATTCCACATGTAATTATTAAGCAACAACACAGATTAGCCACAATATTAAAACTACTGGTCTAATAAAAACAGAAGGGAAATGATCCACATCCACATCCTTCTCAACAACAACAAAAAAAAAACTGTTTTGTGGTGGATTTCAGTCGTTATATATTTAATTTATATATTCTCAAATGCCTATCCAAACTCTCCAGCTATAGTAGTGTGGGAGGTAGTAGTCGAGTGGGAAACACACTTGCCTATGAACAAAATCACAGGTTTAAACACCCAATTACTACACATAACCCTGAGTGTCTCCAGGGGAGGACTGTCCCTGTAACTACTGATTATAAGTCGCTCTGGATAAGGGCTTCTGATAAATGCCAGGAAACTACAATAGAACTTAGACAATGGCTGATCTAATAAATGTAACTTTAATAATTCTGAGCATATGCAGGGCATAACATTGAAATCAGAGTTTGAACAAACATTTAGGGGTGGACACTGAAGCAGTAAATTCACATTTAGATTCTTCATTTGTTTGTGGCGCAGAAGGTGTTTCAGGACGCGGTGTCCTTCATGTTTTCATTCACTCCCTGTAAAGCTTCAAGAAGCATTTTCCCCCCACAAAAGGTTGGGAGTGGGTTGTGCTCTGTCTGTGTTCTTGGTTTCCTTGTGCTGCCAAAACAGCTATTACCTGTGGAGCTATGGACTTCTTAATACCTCTTTGGTATCTGGCACCATGCAGCAGATCTCTTGTGAATTGAGGTCTGCATGAATCAGATGCCTGCGTATCCAACAGATGCTCAGTCAGACTGAGATCTGTGGAATTTGGAGGCCAGTGTGCAGTGTGGATGAGTGCACTCTGTCCAGAGAACCACACCAATAGTATAACCCTTAATCAGGCAATATTGGGCATTGTAAAAATGATTTTACAATGCTCATGATGTCCAAATTATGACCGACATATGTTATTTAAGACTCATAAGGTATCTTCTCTTTTTACATAGCTTGCCGCAATTATATGATACAAATCAGTAGAACCCCTGAGCTCCTGACATTCTTGAGGTTTGTTGTATTAAAAAAAAAAAAATCTCTCCTGACAGTGTTACTGTCAGTGTTCCTTGTGTTACTATGGACAACATTTTGTGTGGCAATATCGCACACTAGTCCACTCTAATGAACAAAATCAGTAATGCATGAAGGTAACTAGCCACTGAAGCCCTATTGCTGCCCACTGATTCATTTACATATTTATTGTGTAGCATCTATTTCAATCCATTCCCTTTAACTGAGCTCCATAGCACTTACCACCGGGGCTGATGATTGCAAGTGATCTGTTTCTGTGCTCAAAGATTAAATGGAGGAAAATTGGAGTGAAATGCAATATTTATTTTACTGCTCAGACAGGCATCCATGACCAAGAACAAATTTATTTCCAAGAGCTTAGAAGGTCAGCTAGGATGACAGTGTGCAAATGTTAATTTGTTTATGAGTTTTGCTGGAGAGACCTCAGCCGAGAAACTGCTGCTAAAAAAGGGAACAGCTGAGGTTATCTGTTTGGCGGCACTTGAGAAGCTTGAGAAAGGTCTCGATCTTGTGGGCGTCTTTTTTGAAGCAGGTGAGCAAGCTGTAGTCCCTCAACACATACTCCGTTTCATCAGAGGGCACCATGAAGCTAGTCAGGCTCACGCTGTTGCCTGGATCAAGTGTTCCTTCATCCAGCATCTGACAGGTGGAGATTTATATTTACAGCCATGAGAACAGCAGCATATTTAAGTCAACATGTGTATTAATAGACCAGATGTCAAAGCTGTCCATTTCATAGTACTTCACAGTGCAGTGTGTCATGATGTGCTAACAAACCTTTTTAATGAGGACCAAAACACCTTCTTTCAGATTCATCAATTTAGTTGAAATCCACTTAGTCTTGTTGAGAAGGGCACTTGGAGCATTATCATAGCGATCTAGAGATGACTGGAGCTCCTTCAGAGGATCCATCCAAAATCGAATGAGAATTAGGACCGACTGGAGGAGCCATTTGTCCTGCAATAAAACCAAGACTGTATAGGCTGACCAAAGGCCCAAACATTAAGAACATTGTTCTATATTACGGGTGCAATGGTATTCTGTAAAATACCAAAGCGATCAGTATAATATGCCTTTATGGGCTGTGGGATTTCAGTCTTGCAATTAATTAAGTCAAACCATGAAGAGAAACATTCACACAGATGGTGGGATTTCCATCTTTATGAACAGGATGATTGCTCCACCCACCCCACAACAAGGTTGTCTTCAAATCTGTTTCAAACCAACAAAACTAGAATTGTCCACAAACCACCAACAACAAAACAATAAAATGAAAACTATCAAAAATACTTTTGAACAGACCTAACATGGCACTTCAAATAAACACAAGAAAATAACCCGTGCATTGTCCTCTTTACACACAAAGCATGTACCGAAAAGAAACCGAAACCGTGGCCCAACAACCGTGGACCGTACAGTGGAATATCTGTATTGTTGCACCCCTATTCTATATCCTGCCATGATGGATCTTACAGAGATTTGCTGTACATCACTTTTAGATGTAGGCATGGGTGGAGTTTTGGAGTTGCAGTGTCCCCAATTGTTCTGCGGCGCATGCATGGACTTGGGGATGAATGTCTCTTCCTGGAAAAAATTAAAATACATCAGTTCTTTGAAAACCTTTGACATATGCCTGCTGAATGTAATTATAGTCACTCAGCCACATACAAATCTTAGAACTATACCCACTTTGTAAAAATAGTAACAAGTGGGCATATAACTGGAGTCCCCAAAAGACAATATATTACTGTTAATTGCAAAATTTGATGGAAATATACAAAATTTAACTGATATCAAATTGTGTGTAAAATAACATTTTCCAGGATGCAGTGCTTCACTTACAAACAGAGCTGTGGACTCTTCGGAAATGATGTAGATAAGCTCAGAGTGATGAATGGCCCGGTCCAACAGCTTGTCTACTGATATGGAACAATGCACGTTTCCTGCACCCCCATTCTTACAGTCCATCGCAGATCCCAGCATTCCATGCAGACACCATAGGAACAGTCCTGTCCAGCCTTGTAGAGATCAACCCATTAATTGGTTATTAACACACCGGACACATTATTCATTATGGTTTCACATGGCTGTTAAATTATAAACACATCTTTCCAAATCTGAAAAATGATAATATACTATTACAAAAAATACAACAATAAAATGTGTTCTTTATTTTAATTGTTTAGCTGAAAAGTGATGATTACCGGTCCTTTTGCTCATTATGTTGGAATGGAGAAATGGCTCACCCACCTTTCTGTTTCTTCACACCAAGGACTTATATACAAAATATATCCAATGAATAATGTAGGTTTAATGCAGAAGATGGTAAGTTGAGAGTTGGAGACACAGGTTTGATGTTCTTTTTATACATCAGCTTGACTTAGATAGAAAGAAAAAAATTAATATCCAACAGTGGAAAGGAGGTGTCATGAAGACCTTGTCATTTCTATTTCTTGGTGCTTTATCAGAAATGTTTACACTCTTCAATGCATTTTGAAAAGGTCTCAGTATCCCTAACCACATTTTTTTTTAAATAATTGGATAGCCATAACGGTGCATAATGCTCTTTTACTTAAATTAAAACCTAAACCAAACTCTAAACCATTTCAAAAACAAAATAAGATTTTACATGTCACGGCAGGAAGTGGACAGTACAAGATAAGAGCTAAGATAAGAGCAGCAAAAAAACAATTGCACAGACAATATGTTGACTGTATAATATAAGAAATATATCAAATAAGGCCAATAAACCTTGATTTGTTGGTCCTTTCTACTGGGATTTTACCATTTACATTTTCATTTGATATCAAATGCAGAACATATACAGAAAATGTTCACATTTTCAAAGCAAAGAACAAATGCTCCCTTGTAATAATTACAGAATGTTCAAAACTGGTTAATAGGATTCACTCACGACCTCAGTCCAGTGCTGTATATTTACATTTTGCCAACAAGGCTATAAGAGATTGGTTGTCTCTCCAAGGGTCACAGAACAGACTCGTCAAATCAGATTAACCATGAGCCACAACACCTCCCACTCAGTGATCTTCACTGAAAGAACAGTCACACAAATCTAAAAGTCACAAGCAGCTCGTCAAAATGTCATGAGTTCAAAAAGTAAAAAAATTCATGCTCTGGTAAGGAATTATACAGTACAAAGTGATTTCATTTGGGCATTTGGGCAGTGGTGGCCTAGTGGGTAAGGAAGCAGACCCATAATAGGATGGTTTCCAGATCAAATCAGGATGTACTTTGGTTTGAGGAGTCTTGGTCTTTGAACAGGAGTTGATGTGGGGGATGTGTGATTTAGAGTTGATGCTATGTTGGATGTCCTTGTGCATTTTCGGTCATCAGTAAGACCTCCACAGGAGTTCATGGGTCTGCACAATCCCCATGGGACCTGCTGTTGGTGATGAATGACTCCAGCTAATGAGTTTACTGGTGGAGATGGGAGAGGAAATCTATTCAAACCCCAACACTGATCATTCTGGAGATGTTGACCGGTGAATGTATTCCTTTCTGAAACTGTGAAGGGGTAGATGTGCTCTCTAGGGGGCATCATTCCCATAAGGAGGTCCAGTGGTTGATGCGGAGATAGACCAGAGGCTTACTTACCGAGGTGGTACTGAGGAGTTGGAAAGAGTTGGAAGAAATTTATTTTCAAGCCAGTCAACCAGAGCTAAAATGACAATAAGTGAGGATTTTTGGTTTTTAATTTTAAAAGTAGAATTTTTTTTTGAAAGCAGGCTGGACTTACCTCCTTCTCTGATGGCATGTTCTCTGTACCACTGTTTCCCAGAGAATAACAGGATATTCTTTTGGTCATCTTGTCCTCGTCTTTTGGTCATCTTTTGGTCATCTTGTCCTCGTCTGTGAGGGTTATCTTTGGAGGGATGTTAATGGACTGTGGAATGCACTAACATCTTGGTTCCGCTACAATCATGCATCCAACAATTGTCTTTTTATCTAAGTGTATTGGTATAAAATGGATTTTATACACTAAATAAGCCATGTTTGGTATTGTTTAGTCTGATACTAAATAATGAGAATGTTTTTGAGTATGTGAATTGTCTTTGAGCTGACTACTGACTACTCAATAAGCCTGGATAGCCTTTCTATCTCACCGAGTATTGAAGTGAAGGATCTAGGTGTCATCATTGATGCAGGTCTCTGATTCAATTTGCACGTAGATAATGTCACTAGGATAGCATTCTTTCACCTTAGAAATATTGAGAAAATAAGAAATATCATTTCAACGCGTGATGCAGAAAAGTTGGTCCATGCATTTATTACATCAAGGTTAGATTACTGCAATGCATTACAGTCTGGATGCTCTAGTAGGTGCACGAGTAAACTCCAGCTAGTACAGAATGCTGCAGCCAGAGTTCTAACTAGAACCAGGAAATTTGACCACATCACCCCAGTCTTACAATCACTGCATTGGTTACCCATCAAATTTAGGATTGACTACAAAATCCTACTCTTGACCTATAAAGCTCTAAATGGTCTCGCCCCACAGTACCTGAGTGAACTTTTGGTTCTTTACGAACCGACACGCCCCCTTCGATCAATGGGTGCTGGGTCACTACTGGTACCAAAGGTGCAGAAGGTCACAGCTGGGAGCAGATCCTTCTCCTATAGAGCTCTGCAGTTGTGGAACAGCTTGCCTGTCACTGTCCGGGACACAGACCGGGACTCAGACACAGTCTCAGTGTTTAAATCCAATCTCAAAACCTATCTGTTATCTCTGGGTTTTTGTTAAAATCCTAGACCCTCATTTCACTTCACTTTGATGCAGTGTCAATTATAAAGTCCAGTTTATCACAGAGTCCCCTGTTAGACACAGACAAAGTTAAATTCACCCTAGTTAGGCTGTCCTAGTTAGGGTACCGATATACCACTATAACCACATATTTCAGTATTGGTCGTACAGTGCAACCGTCTGCCGCTGCTTCTGTTTGTTTTTCTCCGAGACACGGAATCAAGCACCCAGACTACTGGCAGACCCCAGTGAAGAGACCAGCAAATAAATCCTGGTTCCTGACAACTGCTTAACAAGGACATACCATGAAACAAACCAGAGGGTCACCAAAGCCACCACCACCGTCACAACTACAGCTATAGGGATCTTCAAATGGACCAGTAACATCTTTATGGACACGTAATCTAGACCATGACACTGACTACATCTGACACCATTTGCAAGTCTTTCGTCTTCCAAGATTTCTTCAAGATTTAAGCCACTTCTGATGCTGGTTCAGTGCTCAACCTGCTGCTGCTTGGACTTTGTAGCTCAGAATTCCACAGCTCAACTTGGGCTGAACTCATCATTTATAGGCAATCATCTGCTGCAGGGCGTGGCACCCAATGCTAAGCAACAACACATCCAGAAACAGCACGAGAGAGAAGAAACCCTTATACATCCTGCTAAGTCACTCAATATCCAATGACATCGCTTTCCCTGCATGCTGCTACTTCCAAGATGATTCCTTTCTTATTTGCTGCACTTCCTCCTCTGAAGGATTTGCATTACGGGTTTTAGTCGATCACCCTTGGTGAGCAGTGGGCAGCAATGAAAGGCACCTGGGAAACAGTGTGTGGGGACGGTATTTTGCTCAGTGGCACCTTGGTGGTTTGGGAATCGATCCAACAACCTTCAGAACCTTTTATTCAGAACCTGAACCATTTCCTTACCCGCTAGGCCACCACTTCCCCAGTCGTGTTTGTATGGCGTTTATTTGTTTGTACAATAAATCCCTTTATAAGATTACCTGGATTTAAATAAGGTCTCTACACTGGATACTTTGGGAGGTCTCTGTGAACCACAGCTTTTTCTGCAGTAGGTAACTGAGTAAATAGAGAAAAAGATAGTTCGCAGAGGACAGCTGAAATTCATTTGAACTTTTTCAAGCAGGTTATAGGTCACATTAAACATGTCACATAACGTGCCGCACCTGCGTTCTGTGATGGGAAGGGGAAGACAGTGACAGGTGATTCCTGGTCTGTTTTAAAATTCCCAACCTGGAATAGAGGAAAGAGTCACACGCCTCTGGTTTTGTTTTAGTTTATTTCTGTTTTCTTTCTGGCCCTTGTGCCTGTTTAAATAAAGTCTTTTGAACAAAGATGTCCAGCTTTTGCGCTTCCTTCCCCATCGCACCCCGAGACGTGACTCACGTTCATACTTTATTAAATAGTTAATCTGAGGTTACCTGGCATGAAAGAGGCATGGCACAATAGAGTGTACAAGAATGAACAGTTTCTAGTTTCTAAAGGAACCAAGCTGATGAGAGACAACTTGGCCTTCGAGAAACAAAGAGCAAAAGCAAGACTCAGAAGCTTCCCAATGAAGCAGGAAGTGAAGAGAGCCTCAGCCCACAAGAGAAAACTTTTTTATACTTTAGACTCCCTAAAAGTTCCCACAGACCAATAAGGATTTGTATTGACACTTCAAGCCATTTGCTGGCTTTTGACTCCTCTTGTTTCGGAATGTCGCACAAAGATACAGGTGGGGGACCTTCACGAAAGACAAAAGCACAAAATGCCATGAACCTGGAATTTCCAATCTTACAGCATTAACAGGCCTTTGTCTTGAATCCATTGGATATTAAATCACTGAACATAATTGCTTATTTTATGGTTCATCCCATTGCACAATTCATATCAGTGAAAGTGATTGTCAAATTATTATGTGTAATGTCAATCACATTGCTTAAATATTAAACATTCTGGGATGTTTTTGTGAAAGCTAAAGATTTTGGTTAAAAAAACAGGATAAGGCAGATCAGAATGAAAAGACATATATGAATGCCAGTTTTAATAATAATTGTAGCAACCTTTTCTTTGTCCTCCAAGTCCTCCCATTAGGGGTCCCCACAGCAGATCAACCAGTTTGGTTGTCCATACAAATGATTTGGCAAAGATTTTACGTTAGGATTCCCTTCCTGACGCAACCCTTCCCATGGAACCTGCACCAAGAAATACACTGTCACATGAGTTCGCAGTGGCTGGGTTAATAATTATTATAGCAACAATATGTTTTAATTAAATGTTTATTTATGGACCTGTCTTTGAGTTCAACTTCAAAACTAAATAAAAAACCCACCCAGTAGTGAGCTTTCTGAACGAACAAGAACTGGGGCAATTAACTTGATATACTGGTACAGTAGCTGACTTGCTTTTGCACAGTCGAGGAAGTGCTGTCCTTGCAAGATTTTAACTTTTGGTTACAGGGACAGACGGGGCAATTTGGAGTTGGGACAATTCAACATGGACTTGAATGATGGATCTTTTTATACCTGAAAAAGACCATTAGAAGATCCAGAGATGATCAAAGATGTCAACTTTCTTCTTGATTATTCTGTGTCTTTGTTTATGAATATTTTTTTTCTGCTCTCTATCTCTCTTTCTTTCTTCACACACACACACACACACACACACACACACACACACACACACACACACACACACACACACACACACACACACACACACACGTACACACCCAGAGAGGCTTTTTTTCTCAGTCAGCAGAACAGGAGCTTTACAAAGTTGGGGATTCTGCAAAAGCAAGATTTCCCAAAGGAGATATTACAGGTGCTGAGTATTTCATTACAATAGGATACAAACAGAAGAATCAGCACAGCTCAATGTACTAAACCATTTTGTTTAAATTGCTAAAGTCGAAACCCAACCTTAAATCAGAGCAGTAAAATATCTTTGATGTATATTTTATCTTTTCTGGGCCTTAATTTTTTTCCTGTTCTTTCAAAGTATAACATTCTGACTTGAATTTTTAAAACAAAAAAAAATATTGTTAAGCTCAGAACATAAACTAGAAATCATTCAATTTCATGACTACATTGTACATACAGAACACAAGTTGCCTCAACCACAGAGGAAACCCGTGTATTATGTATTAATTTATTATTAATACTTACTTATTAGGACTCATTTATTATTTAAGACAAAGTTCACTCTCAGAACAACAACATGATCAAAAGAGCAATGAAATAATATTATTTGTAAGACCTCAACTTTGAGTGTGTCATGCTTAAGAGATGACACAAGACACAAAGCAATAACGAAATTTAGGTCCACCACACTTTCCTCGGTGAACTGCCCCTTCCTGAGCCCATATAGCAAACCCAAAAAAACCCCCAAAAAGCACCGGGAAGACCCATCGGACCAGCCGTTCATCTCTTCAGGGCAGCCAACTGGTGTAATGTGGACAGGGGAGCTTGGACAGGTATATCATGCACAGTGACTTAAATACATGTAGTACATGTACAAAGATTTTAACTTTTTTTTTGCTTTATGCATAATCACCCACAGCTACTTACTTTAGAAGCAGGGGAGTGCCCACACACCCCTGTCATGCATTGTGTATTACTTAATGTCCCCTGTTATGCTGCTAATCTTTTTTATTTCTTATTTTGTGTATTTTGGGCTATAGTTTTCTTTTGTTCATTAAAGACACCTTATTCACGATGTTGTGCATCTGTGCTTCCATCACCTGAAAGAGGAATCATTGAATAATCCCCAAATTTTATATATGATACAATTTGTCAGGTACAAAAAATCTTAGCAGGATTGAATTACTTTTAATGCAAAATTACTTTTAATACTATCAAAATAAAAAAAGATAATTGTAATTTAAGTTAAGTGATAATTTATAATTTAAGTCAAAGTTGGATTGAGCTCGCAGGATAAATGATTGGTCATCAATAATGAACTTTTGATCTATACTACCTATGCCAGGGGTACCCTTAAATCTAAAAGTGAAGTGGTTGTCACTTGTGATACACAGCAGCACAGCACATGGTGCACACAGTGAAATTTGTCCTCTGCATTTAACCCATCACCCTGAGTGAGCAGTGGGCAGCCATGACAGGTGCCCGGGGAGCAGTGTGTGGGGACCTTCTGATTAACCGCTAGGCCACCACTGCCAAATCTGTCCATGTTTCACCACTCTAAATGAAGGTAAATTTTAATAAAATGTTAACTTGATTGTGCGAGTCTCCGTCGTCAGGTGATGTGTTTTAATTATTGAGAGAGAGATGCAAAAATCTAAACGGAGGGGGTACAACGGAGGCTTGGCCCTGCAAAGGATTCACATAATGTTCCTGTCCTACTAGGATACATTCATTACATCTATAAGACATCATGTACATGATGAAATAAATGAAGATGGGAGAATGTGGAAGAACAGGCATCTGTACTTCCTAGAACAAAAAAAAGATCCTCTATTAACAGTGTTTTTCATCAGGCCTCAGGTACCTGACATTTACGACACATACAGCATGCAGACATTTAGTACTGAAATCATTATATTTCAGAACAGTTCATTTCCACAAAAAAATAATTCCACCAAGTAATTTTCAAATAAAAACAAATATTTATTACATAGCAATTTTTTGCATCAGTGGAAGCCAGAATTGTTGTTGTTGGTAATTCTTCTCTTGCATGCATTGATGAACAGTTGGCGTAGACATGAAGAAACCAGCACATTCCTCCTGCTCTCTGTGTATTATAATGGAACGCTAGATGGCAGTCAAACCCTTGAGTGCCTGCTGAGCAGAGGGGATCCTCCAAGTTTGGAGGATTAATACATTTTCTCTCTGTTATTTTAGAGAATATAGAATGTGCAAGACAAATAAGTGGCAGGAAAAAAACGTGTATACAAATACAGCCAGCTCTTCTGCTTCTGAAAACCATTCACCTCACTGGGTCTTAGATTTTTTTGCAGATTAGATGCAGTTGCAGATGAACCAGACATAATGTTTTGCATTCGCTGTTTATTATAATCCAGCAGATGATGAACCAGATCAGAAATTCTTCACAGGTAGGTGTTTGTGTTTCCAGGACTGACGGAAAAGTCAGCGCATTTGATGTCGACGCGAATGCGGAGTGTCATGCGCTGCTGTACGCCGGCCCAGGTTGAACTGGGCTGCTTTTTATGCCATGTTTTGATGCTTTGATTTGTCTAGCATTACTGTGGGGATGATAAGGGGAACTTACCTCCTCTGATGTGCAAATGGGTTGAGACTGACTTTGGGGTGGGAGGGGGGTGTTGGGTGGGGGGTGTTTCAGCCACTCCAACCATTTCAATCCCATTTAGCAGCACAAGTTAATTTCCCCAGTGATCAAATGTATGTGTTATTCAAACCACTTACAGGGGGAATGCAGGTGCATTCAGCGCCGTGGATGATTACAATTGTGCATTGCTCTCTGGCATTTTTCCGCAAGAGCATTCAAAAGTCAAACATTTTTACAGATTTCCTTCCAGCCAGATGCAACACAACTGAGCACAAATACACATAATAGACTGTATACCCACATAATCCCTGTGCACTGTGGGGTATTTCAGGTTCCTGTTTTCCCAGCCAATTTGTAAGTGGTAAACCTCCTAATACAAGATGTCCTGTTGCTATCTTCTGGTAGTAAAGAATGATTGTTAAATGGGGTTTATTTTGACTAAATCTTCCATCTGCCTGATTTCCTAGATAAATACAATGAAGCACCACTCAAAGAATTTCTTACTCCCTCCTTCCAAATCAATGCTGCGTGTATATTGAACCAAAGTTAAACCATGGGAATGTCAGCTGGGAGACTCTGACCTCTGACTTTGAATTCTACTCTGCATAAATAACATACATCCTCCATATGAGATAAACTCAGTGTCTGGAGATATGGAGTCTTGCACAGCTTTATTCTTAGTTCCACAATACCCGATTTCTCTGAAGAACTGGGTAGTAAAAGGTAGAGATGCTACATGAGAGGAAACCCAAAACTGTGCAGAGATTACAGTTTCTTGTAACATTGGTACCATTTTACATATAATATTTACAAGTACAATAATAATCTACCTGTGATATAAAAGTTTGAAACTATTGTGTCATGCCTCTGTATGTAGGTAACATCAGATGAATTGAAATACATTGATATAATCAATGGAGTGAGATTAAGAAGGTGAAAAATGCAATCTCTGATGTCCCTACTCTGATGTCGCTGCTGAGTTGGATTCTGTTCTGCAAACTTTTTTGTACTGCAGGGTTGAAGGGGTGGTAGTAGCCTAGTATGTAACACACTCGCATATGAACCAGAAGACCCAGGTTCAAATCCCTACCATTGTAAGTCCCTGTAACTACTGATTGTAAGTGGTTCTGGATAAGGGCTTCTGGTAAATGCTGTAAATGTAAATGTAAATGTAAATGTAAATGTAAATTAAGGGCTGAAATGGTAGATCACAGGGAACAGGGTGGGACAACTTCGCATAAGGCTACCCTTCCAATCTTTATATCCTTCTACCCCATCTTGGGTATTTCAAAATATATCCATAATGATGGATAGTGTGTAGTGGTGTGTTGGTTGCTCTGAAAGTTATACCTTTGGTTGGCAAAGGTGTCATGCCGACATTAGAGGAAAAAACAGTGCTTCCACTACAGTGCAGATATGGCACTGTGCATTGCATTAGTTTCTCCACATAACAAATGCATCACAATATGCCATGAAGAGGAGCACAGTGGAGAGAGACATCACTGTGTGTGCATTAACCATGGGCAGAGCTGCCATGGAGCAAACTCCCTGTTGAGACAGAGCCACTGTCAGATTCTGACAGCCAGCGCTTCCAGCAGGACTTAATTCCCGTTCAAATCAGTGAGGATCTAACATACACAATTCCCCGCCGGTGCACAGCCAATTGGCTAATAGTCATTTTCTTCATTGAAATGTGTGACTCATAATTAAATCATAGGAGAAGAAAAAAGAATGTCATGTGCACATGGAGCCACTTACGCAAAGAAATACGACACAAAGAGGCTGTAAACACACACACACACACACACACACACACACACACACACAGACACATACACACATCATAATGGCACTGCAGGAGTTTATTTGAGGGATAATGTCTGAGGGAATGGCAGAATGATCAGTTATATATTCACTACACACCTGGCGGTGCCACAGTCACATGAAGCGGCACTCTTTAATTACCACAATTCATCAAGTTAATTGGCTGTGTTTTAATAATTCGATGGAAGTAAAACAGCAGTAACACTCATCATTAGGCAGCTTAATACTCCCCTGCACAAAAGGAAAGTCAAAGCAGCGTAGCCTTCATTAGGCACATATCAACCTTTGAGGACAGACTCGCATACAAAAATATGATGAGATGTGGGTTCGCCACTGACCGTGAAGTAATGGTGTTAATGGGATGAAGGCGAGAAAGAGGAAATTTGCGGCAGCATGCTGTTCTAAAAGCACAAATTCATTGGGCTGTGTGCAGAAATGACTTTTTGACAGCACTTTTTTTAATGCATTGTGTTGGGGAATATTTCCATGAATCAGGCTGTCCACTGGTGACATTTAAAAGAAAGGGGAGCAATAAATAAATAATTAAATAACAAGAAAACATGTCTAAAGTGTGCTTTGTTCTTTTCAGATGAAATGCGCAATGATAATTGCTGGTGATTCTGAAAGCTTTGTAAGGACACATTTACAATGATGAAAAACAAGATTAAAATGTGCAGTGCAGCAGCACATCATTTCTGCCTCTCTGATTGTGAGAGTGCTGTATACCCTGTATAACAACAATGTAAGGTTTTTTTTTCTTACCTTGTTATTAGCATGCAAACAATTACTGCTGCACTGTGAAAATCAACACCAGTCTTTACAGACACAGAACTCAGATGCAGATCCTGATAAAACATTCAATTCTGTTGGGGGAACATCTTTACAATACTGACTGGATTGACTTGTTGGATGTTCTACATAGACACTGTAGTAGATAAGGGGTAGAGTCCTGTTTCTAAATTACACCCATCTTAACTACAACACAACAGAATGGCCGACACATCACTCAACATGACATTACATTTAATTCATGAAACCTTGGCTAATTCAAACATATGACCCAAATCAAGCAGCCACGTTTTATACAAAAATACTTTCACATTTCACAGTTTATGGTGCGTTCTATGTTTTTACATGTATTGTTTTTGAGTAATCTTAGATTTTGTTAGCTTTTGTTACAATAACTGTGCCTCCAAAACCAAGGCTGTTTCACAGCAGTATGAAAAATATCAAAGCAATAGGTCCTTCTATAAGCTGCTGGCATCCAATACCAGTTTCTATGCACAGATACAACAGAAAGTCATAAATGTCTCTGTGCAAAGCCATTTTTATCAGTGATTGTAAGCTGTCTGCTTTTGTAGTCTTGTACTGAAGTATTTAACAGTCACTGTTGGCATGATTAAAAGCATCAATTGCACAATCGCAGAATTGCACTGCGCTGTAGATGGTAAACAGAGTTGTGCATCTATGCTGTCGTCTTCTCATCCTTTCCAGCCAACATGAGCTTCGTTTTTCTCCCTTACCCCCCCTTTTCAAAACCCCCTCACATATCCCCCCAAACCACAGCAAAAGCAGCGCCAGCCTCATTAGAAATTGTCCTGAAGCAACTGACACATACTGAGTCAGTGTCCGAAGCTATCCAGTGCTTCTTCTGTTTGCAGGGCCATGGGGCTTCGGCTGACTCACTGGCCACAAAACCGTCTGTCTGACAGACAAACCTACAGATGGACAAACATTTAAGAAAGAGTCTTTCCAGTACCTGATTTAGAAGTCTGACTGCAATGACCTGTTTTTTCCGCAGAGCTCTCTCTCTCTCTGGCCAGGATGTGGCATGCTGAAGATGGGGGAATACATTTTCATGGAAAAATAAGAAAAAAATAACTACACCTCACCTTTCTGTTCTCTCCTTTACCATTCAGAGATGCCACATGGGTATATATATATTGAATCTCTTGAATAGAGTCTTCAGCGAGTGACAGAAGAACACACATTTTTACTCACACTTGAGTACAAATGGCCAAGGGATAAAATACTTGACCACCATTCAGCTCAAGTGAGTACAGTACACATTGTAGCATTGTGCTATGAAATTTAATCTATAATGACTTTCATGGCCTAATTAAATAATGTGGAATACAAACTCAGTGTAAATAAAAACCTATAAAAATGCTAATTGCCTACTGTGTTACAGTCTTTTCAGCAGAAACACAAAAGGAAGTTACCTGAAGAGTTGGGAAATCAAAAAATTTTGATAGGTATCTTGATGTATATTGACCAATGTATACAGGTCATTTTGATCCATTAACAGCAGTAACACTGATAATCAGGCAGCTTAATACTCCCCTTCACAAAGGGAAAGTCAAAGCAGCATAACCTTCATTAGGCACATATCAACCTTTGAGGACAGACTCGCATACAAAAATATGATGAGATGTGGGTTCGCATGCTATAATGACAACAGATTGCTCATAAATCCTGCCCAGACACTGTAAATGTTGTAAATGACTGGTAGCTGGACATGGCTGTTAATGAATGGATTATTGAAAGGAATGGATGGCCTAGCGGTTAAAAATGCGGCCCCGTAATCAGAAGGTTGCCGTTTTAAAACCTGAGTCGCCAAGGTGCCACTGAGGTGCCATTGAGCAAAGCACCGTCCTCACACACTGCTCCCTGGGCACCTGTCATGGCTGCCCAATGCTAACTAAGGGTGATGGTTAAATACAGAGGACACATTTCGCTGTGTGCACCGTGTGCTGTAATGCAGTGTTTCACAATGACAATCACTTCACTTCACTATATTTAATAGAAATGTAGCAACAATTAGAATTCCAAAGAGTTTAGTTTAGAGTTTCAATATTCAATTACAGTTCCAAAGCTGTGTTCACTAATGCAAGTCTGTCACTTTCTAACATGGTAACTATTTCTTATTTATTCTGTAATATTTTGAGTCAAACTCGTTTAATGTATTTTTTTTCAATGGGAAACAAGGAAATTTCTTAATGACACAAATCTCTTGACCCGTGTATTATATATTTTAAACAGAAAAGGATTAAGGTCTCAAAACATGGACCTTCTACAAACCGTGCAAAATGTTGCTCTCATTGCTCTTGAAATGGTGGCTTTTAAATGTCACATTGCTTATCGGCAACTGAAAAGCAGACACTGTCACAAATGGACCAGCTGCAGAATAGACCAAATGTCCACAGGTACCGTTATTTTTTCCTCATTTTTTCCCAGCTCGAATGGAAGCTGGTCTGTAATGGACACCCGATTCAGCTTACTGCCCCAGCTGAAATCACACCTGAGCCTTTTGAAAGAGCCGGCAGAATCGACAGCCTCTTCAGCCCTTTTCTCATCTCAACTTTCAAGCCTCTCATCTAATTCCTCTGCTAAGCCTCACCTACCCTGAGGAGAAACCCGACATGCTACTTTTGCACCAGCAGTGAAGAGATTCAATTTCCATGGAGCTGAAGTAGAGGAGACCATGAGCCTTAGAATGAATACAATAACAAATTCCATGAAATTAATAATTAATGATAGACGCCGCATCTGGGGACCACAGAGAGTCAATACAATGGATAAAATGGGATTTTCTCTGCTGATATTTTAATTACACACCCCACCCTACCAGAGCAACATAAAATGTGTGGAAGTTTTTGAGAAATAAAATGTCTTCATTTAGAAAATGTTTTTCACTTCTACTGATGACATATTGATGGCATGCGGTTTGTTTTCGGTGCTTTCATTTTCCTCTTTTCTCACTGTGCCATAATGAGATAATAAAGTTCCACTCATTGGTTTAATTGGATTGTAAGTTGTGGTCTTTCGTTAGCAGCACTCAACAACTATGTAATTGGCAGGAAGCGGGCGGCCGTCTTCCTGCGGCTTCAGTCGCAATTCCCCTTTTTTTTTCTACATAATGTAATTGACAAGGAGAAAAGAACCCTTTATTTGGCGTCCGTTAACAGGTGAAAGCCAGGATTGGAGGACTTTGCTAGAGGGCTGCACACCTCAATTTGAATCTGAAGGCAGAGGAACAATCCAGTGACAATAGCAGCAACAAAGGCGCGTTGTCTAGATGGCTCTGTTTGGGGGCCTAGCTGCAATAGCTGGAACACGCACTGGACAAAACAGGCTTGGCGCCACTGAAACAAAGGTGGCATTGTGTGTGTGTGTCTCACACATGGTTGCAAATGCAAACAGATAAAATCGTGAATGGCGAGAGGCAGAGGGAAATAGTGGGAGAGGTGTGAGATGCCGGTAAGGCACCTGGGAGAGGTGAAAGAAAAGGACTGGGGGTGTCAGCTCAGTTAAAGTGAACAATGCAACAATGTGGAGGTAGACTATGCCGACCGTCTGGGGCTTCGACCTGTCACTGAGCCCAAAAGGAACATCACAGTCGTATTGTTCAGGTAACGCACATGCATTTGCACATGCATACAGGAATGGGAAATTATTTACCTCCACAACAGCTATTGTACACAGAGGGGGGCATTGCTACATTGATACATTTTTTTGTATGAATTTAGCAGATTCCAAGAATAACATGGTTTTATTGTCAGGGATTGCAGGGCAGGAAATGGGAATGGGGCTTGCAATGTCCTTTGGCGTGCTGTATGACCGAACATGGACATGACACAGAAGGATACAGTTACACACCTGAAGACAGATGGAAACAATCAGGTATCCAGGGTGACGTTAGACCAACACAAAACTCTGGAACACTGACCCGGTGCACCCCACAAGTCAAGTTTATGATATTATTATTATTTATCATGTTTTTTTGCATAAATACATTTATAGAAAACCATGAAATTATTATTCTCGAAGTGACTGACATGATGTTGAAAAGAAATCTGGACCCAGATACCTCTTCTGCCTTGTATGGTTAGTACATTTTTTCTTTCGATAGATTCGTTTTATTCAATCACACTGACATTTGGGGAATGAGGAGTGGAGGACAACTTAACATTTGGAACTCATCGTATTCTTAAAATCATCGTTCACTTAGAATGAGTGAAACAGTATCATATTATACAGTATATTAGGAATAAAAAAAAAAAGATTTTTACAAAAAGACTAGAATATAGAAAGTGAGAAAGAGGAAGCATCAGAGTGGGTAGCAAAGGGGCTATGTTTGGCTGGCTGAACTAAAAAGTTTTAATAGCATTTAAATTTTACAACAGTGAAAAACATGAATGAGGCCATCATTACATAAAATGTAATGCAGCTCAGAGATGTCATGCTACCCACTAAAAGCAGCTCAGAGATGTCATGCTGCTCCACAGGAGGCCAAACTGCAGCGTTAACTCTCATAGCTGCAGTAAGAAAAGTAAGAAAGGGCAGAAATATTAAAAATATTACATTTAAATTAAAATTTAAATGTAAATAAAAAAATACAAATGAAAAGGAACAGCTAATAATAATAAAAAAAAAAAAACACAAAAACCACTTTTTGCAAGTCAGTTCACAATCGCTAAAAGAGAAACTTAAAGTTTTAGATGTGTGTAGTGTACTTTGAGTGTGGATTTAGTGTTAATGTACTTTGTTTTGAGGGCATGTAGCCCAGAATTAGGTAGGGCATGGTCATAAGTTACAGTTCTTATGAAAATATAAAGCTGACCTACTACTTCAGCAGGATTTCCGGGGGGAAACAGATAATAAATAACTTAAAACCGAAACAAAAACAGAATTATGTGTGTGAAGGAGAATGGATGTGCGCCGCTTGCCAGACTGAACTTCAGCGGTCTTTCATCGTGTCCTCTTTAAAGCATGTTGATTTATTCATGTATGTTTTTGCACTGGGCCGTAGGCTGCGGGCGGGGAAGCAGGGCAGGGCCAGCCCACTTTCTCTCCTCAAGCTCGGAGACGTTCAGCCGGGCTGTGATTTCCATCGGTGGCAACGTGGATAGGTGGCCTCAGTACAGAAGACCGTGTGTGACAAAATGACGGCGACGACAGCGCTCTTTCTCCCTATTCTCAGCTGTCACCTGTGCTGTCCCTCCGAATCAACGCCTCTCGCCCTGATTGCGAGTGTTTGTGAAAATGACAGGATTACATGCTGCTTGCACCTGGCTGTCACAATAAGAGCTCCGAGAACGAGGGTGTCATTGGAATTGGGACGGCACTTCGGTGCTTCACACGCAGATTAACCCAGCTTCGGCTCGGCTGCCACTCCAGGACATCCTTGACGTCCCGCGCCTCCTGCACTTTTCCAGCTGCCCCCCCCTCCTTAAGATCATCCGAGGGAGCATCATCGCAGGCTAATGAAGAGAACATTTCTGTCCCAGATGAAAGGAATGAGAACAAAACATGAAAAGTAAATCAGCCTGTTTTTCTGCTGGTCTATTTTCCTAAACTGGATAAAAAGCACACTCCCCACCACCCCACTGCACATTTCTATATACGTCCGTGTATTTTTGAAACATTTCATTTGAAACCAAGAAATGCAATCGGCTCAAATAAATGCAAGATGCATCAATATTAAACACAGCTAGCGAGTCACGTAAATTATGCAAATTATGTTTTGAAAAGAGGGAAACACTTTTCTCAAATCAAGCCATGGTTCCTCCCGGAGCCGCACCTGAGTGCGTTTCGATGTAAACAAGGCAAGGTAAAACATCTGCAGATTGGCATGAGAGATTTCCATTACTAACATTCACACTTGGATGCCGATGAGAAGTTTTCTCAGCATTGGCTCAAGTTTTCGCATGACGCATCCATCATTGTGAAATGCTGCATCAGCCTGAGACTGTCACATTCAGGGATGCGCACAACATTGTGCTTATCTTAGTGCTGAATTTCTTTTGTAATGCAGCACATTTAATTATCAAACTCAGCCTTAGCTTTTTAGTATTGGTCTAGTGGGTAAGGAAGCGGACTCATAATCGGAATGTTGCGGTTATGACTAAGGTGATTGGTTAAATGCAGAGGTTGAGACCAGATAACCTGACTGGACCAGCATACTTTGCACGCGCTACAAGCGCTCATCTAAGTGGGAAAGGAAATCTGTGAGAGAAATGAGATTGATAATATTGTAAATATTTGAATGTTCCATGTTGAGATGTGTGTGTGTGGCTATGAACCATCTCTGTTATATGGTGCCAGAGAATAAGGGCAGCTGTGTCCTCACTAGTTTGTAAGCCAGAGCGGGTGTGTTCTTCTGCTGTCTACCAGGCTCTACAGCTGTGGCCAAAAGTTTTGAGAATGACACAAATACTGGTTTTCACAAAGTTTGCTGTTTTTATCATGGCAATTTTCATATACTCCAGAATGTTATAAAGAGTAATCAGATGAAGTCCCTTTTTGAAAATTCATGTAATTCCCCAAAAAACATTTCTACTGCATTTCAGCTCTGCCACAAAAGGACCTGCTGAGATCATTTCAGTGATCCTCTTGTTAACACAAGTGAGAGTGTTGTTGAGCACAAGGCTGGAGATCATTCTGTCATGCTGACTGAGTTAGAATAGCAGACTGGATGCTTTAAAAGGAGAGTGATGCTTGAAATCATTGATCTTCCTCTGTTAATCATGGTTACCTGCAAGGAGACACGTGCAGTCAACACTGCTTTGCTTAAAAATGGCTTTATGGGCAAGGATATTGCTTCTACTAAGATTGCACCTAAATCAATAATTTATCGAATCATCAAAAACCTTACGTAAAAGTGAAGTGGTTGTCATTGTGAAACACTGCAGCACAGCACATGGTGTATAGAACGAAATGTGTCCTCTGCTTTTAACCCAACACCCTTAGTGAGCAGTGGGCAGCCATGACAGGTGCCTGGGGAGCAGTGTGTGGGGGCATTGCTTTGCTCAGTGGCCCCTCATTGGCCTGGTGCCAAGAAGGGTAGCAAAGAGGCCACTTCTCTTCAATAAAACCATCAAGGACAGACTGATATTCTGCAAAAAATACAGGGATTAGACTGCTGAGGACTGGGGCAAAGTCATTTTCTCTGATGAAGCATTTACATTTACAGTATTTATCAGACGCCCTTATCCAGAGCGACTTACAATCAGTAGTTATAGGGAGAGTCTGGAGAAGAAATAGTGAGCACTACCATCAGTCCTGTCTCATGCCAACAGTAAAACATCCTAAGACCATTCATTTTTGAGAATACTTTTCATCCAAGGGAGTGGGCTCACTCATAATTTTGCCTAAGAACGCTCCTGACCGCAAGCCACAGAATGGGCGCTGCCCATCTCTTTACCACAGCTGCTGCTGCCCTCACCTACCAGACATTCGTAACTAAACTTAAAGCCACCTTTAGCCATCCAGGTGCCGTGGAGAAGGTCTCCTCCCAGCTCTACCACCTGCGTACTGTGAATCCCCCAATCACCACTGGGTGCTCTGCCCAATTTGGAAACTCCCCCCGCTGATCTATACCTCGTTTCAACACCTCATTGTGATCATATCTACTGTCTCTCCAAATCAGAACATCAGGCCAAGGAGCAGTTTGTGGCGGACGCACTAAAGAACGATACCATCAGACTGTGCACCTAACCAGGTTCTTTTTTTCTATCGGAGAAGGATGGGTGTTCCCCTTATGAATACCGCCTTTGATGCCCTCTCAGGTGCAGCCTATTTCACCAAGCTGGATTTCCGCTCTGCATACAATCTAATCTGCATCTGAGAGGGCGATGAGCAGTAGAAAGCGTTCATCACCCCCACGAGAGCCCCCTTGGGAGTATGCAACGCACCCGCTGTCTTCCAGCAGTTCGTCAGTGAGGTCCCCCATGACATGATGGGATGGTGGGTGTACGCTTACCTCAATGACATCCTCATTTATTCACCATCCCTCGAGGCGCATGTTAGGGAGGTCCACAAGAGATTGCTCGCCCACCAACTGTACTGTAATTGGAAAAATATGCTTTCTACCAGTGCTCCACCACATTCCTGGGTTTCTCCATCTTGCCCCAGGGTTTGAATCCTGGGGCATCGAGCAGCTAAAGTGATAAGTAGGTGGCTCAGGGAACAAAATATTGACATTTTGGATCCATGGCCATGAAACTACCCAGACTTACTCCAATTGAGAACAAACAAAACCCCCAAATTCTGACAAACACTGATTATGAAGGAATGGGTTACAATCAGTCAGGATTTGGCCAAGAAGATGACTGACAGCATGCCAGGATGAATGGCAGGACTTAAAAAAATAGGGCCAACACTGCAAATATTGACTCTTTGCATAATGTGACACCCCCAGGCTATGGGGCTGTCACAGCAGGTTTTATGGAGTCCCATAAAACCAGAGTGCAGTGCAGGCACCAGGGGAGCAGTGTGTGGGAATGGTACATTGCTCAGTGGCACCTTGGCGGTTCAGGATTCGAACCAGCAACCTTCTGATTACAGATCTGTTTCCTTGTCTGTGCCTGTTCACCTGATTATGATTGCAACTGATCATTTGGCCACATCTCTTTTTCTGTAGTTTTTCTGACCATTGCATCGTCTTTTCTTTTCACTTATTAAAAAGCACGCTTACTGCAAATGTCAAGCATTTGTGCCTCATTCTTCCAAAAACTTTATTACAAACACTTAAATCTCAATACAAAATCAAATTATTTTGCTGCCTCAACAGATACATATATACACAGGATCTTTGCACATTAGTAGGATTCAGCATTCACAGTACTGGTGATGCTCACCTGCACAACGTTGCTGGGAAAATAAGGAACCTGAGACCTAAGCCTGTAGCATTTAAATCTGTATCTAAAACACACTGTAACAGTTTTAATGTAAAAACAAGTGCCACAGACATCACCCACCAAGGCTTATTCATGTATGAAATGAATCTTCTTCTTCTCTGTTTTGACTAGTTAGACTGAGAGATGATCCCAATAGTATAATAAGTAGGATATTATAACAAATTCCCATGGGATATACTCAATGGTGCAGAAAACCCCAAGAAGTACCACATCTCTATGCTTAAAATACCAATTACTGAACTTATGTGTGCAGACCACGAGATAATTTGCAGGCCTATTAAACATGACACTAGCCTTCCAGGTCAAAAGCTGGCATAATTAACCAAAAAAGAAACCATCCTGTCTGCAGGAGTTTTGACCCTACTTCCAAAGTAACTTACTTTGTTCATATATTCAGCAATGACCACTGCGACTTTTGTCTTTTGTCCAGATAATTAGACTAATGTTAGTGTTCAGAACAGTTAGTAGGTCAGGTTTTCTATCAAAATGAAACATTTCCATCTGACCACTTTAAAGGTTTAAAAGATTTTAAGGTACAATTTGAAAATACAGTCATCCACCATGCAGATATCATTAAATTGGTTTGCACTTATTGATTCACTCATGGACTATTGTAACGCTCTCCTGGCTAGAGCCTCTGCAGTCACCATAAAACCCCTCCAGATGGTCCAAAATGTGGCAGCCCGTCTCATCTTCAATCAGCCAAAATACACCCATGTCACGCCTCTTCTCACCTCTCTCCCCTGGCTCCCGGTAGCTGCTCACATTGAATTCAAATCTTTGATGCTTGCCTACAGAGCTGTAAATGGAAGTGCACCCTCTTATATCAATACACTACTTGCTAGTTACACTCCTGCACCCCCTCTCAGATCTGCAAATTAAATGAGACTGAAAATTCCCTCTTCGCTGGGTCTCCGATCCCAATCAACTCTATTCTCCTTTGTTGTGCCTGGTTGGTGGAACAACTTGCCCTGCTCCATTCAACTAACCGAGACTACTACCACCTTTAAGAAGCAGTTGAAAGCACTTATTCAAAAAGTATTTCAGACAAATATAAAACTTGCACATGCACACACACTGCACAAAATAAATAAAAAAAAAAGAATTTTTTTTGACTAGCACTTATCAATTTCCGAGCATGTTCTTTTCCTGACAAGTTAGGCCTTATTAGGGCTCTTGGTTTTGTAAACTCAAAATCTACAGAAATCGAATGAGAATTGCTGGTGTCTTCCTCTTGTAAGTTACTTTGGATAAAAGCATCTGCTAAGTAAAGTAAAGTAAAGTAAAGTAAAGTAAAGTAAAGTAAAGTAAAGTAAATGTGCGTCCTACTGTTGCAAGGTGCGCTGACATATAGTCTGCAGAAGTTTTACTCAACATGCATCGCAATCTGAATGGATCTGGATTGCGATTGAGAAAGTTTGAAAAACCCGGATGTTGTGAGTTTTCTGTCACAAGCACTTCACAGCCACAACATTAAGCACAGTGACAGGTGCAGTGGTACCAGCCAGTGGGTGGCATGAGTTGCATTTGTTTTTTCAGATCTTGTAGAGATGATGGGACATTCGGACCATCAAATTCTTCTCCATTAGAGGTTCTCAATGAGGCTAAGGTCTAGACCCTGTGGTGAAAATGAACCACTCTTTCACAATTTGAGACTGATGAATCCTAGCATTGTTATCTGGGAATATGCCTGTCCCATTAGGGAACAAGATATTCACTAATTGAATAATCATCTACTCACCACATCAGTTTGGGTAAAATAAGTTATATATACCTGCCTCAAGGTAACCCCGCCTCTGCTGCATCAATCATTTACTCATTCTACCTCTGCACTGATGTTCCCCCGCAGGCTGACAGCCACATGTACCTGCTCACCGCTCACAACTACCACCACCATCACTCGCCCGCCACCGTCAGCAGTGCAGCATCCTGCCCTCTGTCGGTTCCTGCGGTCATGACAATAATAATTTGTAATACAAATGAAACAGACAAAGACAACATGTTCACTTAGTCAGACCCATTTAATAATTAAAACAAGATTATCTTATTATTATATTATTGTTACCTTTGTTACGTCCCTGGACGTATGCTCTCACGTGTTCTGTGTGGCTGGCTGTGTTTTAACTTCAGATGGTTTTTGGGGGGGTCCCCAGGTTCTGCTAGACCATTACACTTTTGGGAGGTCCACCGATATCTGCACCGAGCTACATTGGGGATCTTATTTGTGTGTGTTGTTGCTTTGTGTGATCGACCCCTTTGTTGTTAGCCTGTTAGCTTTATGTGCCATTTTTTGAGTTATCCCTGCTGTACCATCCCTTCCTTTAGGCTGTACTGATGTTGGTTAGCTGTGCTGAGTCCGCTGTTTTATTGTACCTGTTAGCTCACTGTAAATATAAGCACTGTTTGTATGCTTTGTTTGGTTGTGTGTGTAACAGTGGACACCTCTCCACACCCTTGTCGCGTTTCTTAGACCCCTAGAGTTAGGAACGTGACACCTTCCATGTTTTATGACCATGCATTCTGTTTTCTTTTCCACTTTATTGTAAAAAAGTGCATCCAAAGATTGCTTTCTCTTAATATCAACCAGTATAGAAATTGTTTGATTGACTGTATTAACCTTAATGCAGCCTCTGTCGTAACATCAGGTCAATCTCTCTCCTTTGATCAATTCCATTACATAGTGGATGTGGTTCTTGGTTTTGTCCTGCCTTGGTCACTGTCGTTGACGTTATTGGGTATGTGGGCTTGGGGTACTGGGGCAGCGGTCCTGGCTGGGATGGGACTCTGGAGGCTCTTGGAGGGGGGAATTGTACCGGCGGTTGCATGCAGCACTGCTGGGGGAGCCTGTGCCGGTGGACATGGGCTACTGGTCTGGCAGCATTGTGTTCCTCAAGGGCTGATCCGAGGTGGGCTTGTGAAGGTGTGTACAATGTTTATTATTTGTGTGTCTCTATGTTTGGTGAATGTGTGAATATTTGCATGTGTAGATGAGAATGGGAACATATGCTTGTGTATATGGGTGCATTGTTGTGGTAGGTTAGGTCCTGGACTTTTGTGCTGAAGCCCCCTCACTACACAAGGGCACAAACACTTACTCACAGACACACACTGTCTGGACTGGCCGTAACTTGTCTTTTATTATTAATATTGTGTGCTGATAAATAATATTTAATATGCATTATACATATGTTGGTTGTTTTTTATGGTGTTTCTATTGTGGTTGTTTAAGCTGGTACCAAAGCATATCATCAGTGTTCATTCTCAATCATTCTCCACAGCACAGATACACATACACACTTTC
Organism: Denticeps clupeoides; assembly: GCF_900700375.1. NCBI lineage: Eukaryota > Metazoa > Chordata > Actinopteri > Clupeiformes > Denticipitidae > Denticeps > Denticeps clupeoides. The sequence continues at coordinate 1,983,397 of NC_041712.1, read as the reverse complement.
AGGTGTAAACAAAAACCATGATTAAATAATAGGAAATAACATCTCATCTTGTTTTAATAACGTCTCATCTTTTTTAGATGTTTTAGTATATTTTTCTATCTTGTTAACAATATTTATTCTTGTTTTGGTCAACAATATTACATGATATATTTAGTTGCAGTTATTGTCACGACCAGCATTTATATCTAGTCTTGTCTCATCATGTCAAAAAGGTTTGTTGATGAAGATATTTTTTCATAATTTTCGTTGATAAAAAGAACACTACTTCCTAGAATCCTTATCTCTCAAAAACAAGCAATACCAAATTAGCATCATAAACAAACAAATAATTAATTTATTGCTCATTAGCCTCACACCTCAAAGATTGTGAGTTTGAATCGTGGCTAGGACCTTGTGTAGGTTGAGTTTGCATGCTTTCCCTGTGTTGGTGTGGTTAAGGATAGTGATTTGAGTGAGAAGTCTTTGTTGTTATTGCATAAAAAGCTTAATCTCAAGCTCAGATGGGGAGTGACAGGGTTCAGATTTGTATAGAGATTGTCTATGTCTTGTATCCATATCATAGGGTGGAGCCAAACAGAATGTAAACTAAATGCAGCTGCATTAACTGTGTAATTGCATAACTGAGCATGAAATATTTATAAATGTATTGCAATAACTTTGACAGACCTAGTTAATATTACTTATGTTAATAATAGTAATCTGCTATTAATCTGCAATATAGTTTTAGTAAAAAATACATTATGAATGCACATTTTGACATCCAAACCTGCCACTGGATGGAAAATGATTAATTAAATGTATTTAGGAATTTCTCCCAAAAGACTGCAGTGAATTCATCAGTTGCATAATGATGGTTTTATCCCAGCAAACTATGCTAATTGTGGCTGCTGGGCCAATAATAATAAAAAAAAATCAATAAAATTGATTGGCCAATGCAAAACAAAACAAAAAAAAAAACCCATAAAAAATATGATCGGCTGCTAAAAACTGACTTTGAAAAACAAAGAAATAAGTGCAGACTTTTTGAATGGGTGAAGAAGCCAAAATAATTTGATCTCCTGAGTTTCAAGTTCAATAAAACAATAACATTTATTTTATTTATGTGGCTCGTAGCTATTGAATGCAGGCTGTTGCCAGACGTGGCCATTTAACGGGTATAAATTGGCTGCTTTTTGGAAACACAAGCGCTCAACACCACTGTTGTTTTTCTGTGGATAATACAAAATAGGTCAAAGGCTTAAACAAAGTCATTTGGGATGGCATGAGGCAGTTTATTCTCTTGCATTAGCCTTTAACCTGCTGGTATTTGGACGAGCTGGCTGTTGCAGAGAGCAAAGCCTTCGATTACTTAGCCCGTTGTTCCACTTTCTGTTTGCATTTTGTTAATCTATTTCTAGATTACACTTTCTCAAGAAGATGATTTCCCCCCATCTCTTTTAGTGTTTTCACTTTTTGAAAAGAAAACACATCTCAACAACCCACTCCTTAGGTCCCATTAACCTGTCATTGCTCTGTTCATTGATCAAGACGTCTTCCTCTGTAGTCTTAAATATGCAATTAACCTCACATTTAAGCACTGGCCTTTCATGCTGCTTGGTGTACGATGTTGTGGGATGGAATATGTCTTTGAAAAATAAAACAAAAAACCTTCACAGCATTATGTGAAATGATCTTATTAAAGGAAACAAGATGAGACAAGTCCTGAGGCGTGCGGAGAAAGACAGGGCGAAAGTGAAAAAAAATCTCACTAATGAGACTGAAGCAAACAGTCGTCGACACACTTTGTAAAGACATGATAGAAAAAAAAAGTGAAATCCTACGCAACAAATCTACACAAATGTTAAGAGAGCGCACAGCCCGGAGATCATTAGCATTTCTGCAGCTCATTACTGCGCCTGACATGTGATCCCGCTGTACAGCGAGTAATATGGAGACCTTTAAAGGAGCGGCCGAGGCGCCCACCCTGCCTCTCCGCTGACTCTACATCTTTCAGTAATTAACCCACGACGAGTATTCTGCATCGGCTTCTCACCTCGTCCACGCTCCGCTGTCTGTCCTGACCGTATTGAAATGCAACAGAACAAAACACACTACAATCAAAAGCTTTAAGATAACAAATCATGTCCAGTAGTTTTAATTGTCTGGTGGCCCAGCAAGTGTCAAGGTTAGTTGAAAGGAAGCGGCCATCTTGACATGTTCCGTGTCGCTGTGACTTTTTTGTTTTTTTTCTTAAAAGTCAGACTTAATTGGTGTGAGGAACACTGAGAGAGGAAAATATCTTCTGCTCATCTTCAGTGCAGATCTTTCTGATAAAACAGGCCCATTGTTCATCAGTTCTGCTGTGATGTTATCTCTGTGTGGAGCTCTTGGTTTGAGGATTACTTGGAAGATGACTACACGAAGACCTTAAAGGCATAACAAATCAGGTCACACGCTGGAAAAGGAAAGAGCAAAAGGGAAGATGAACTGATTTGGAGGAGGACTGGTGACACACTTCCTGTTTTGTAGAACTTCCCAGAATCTAGTTTATAAAGAAAAGCAGGCAAGTCTTTGCCTTGTAGCTGCCAATTTTATCCATGAATAAAACCATGACATGTTTAATATTTATCAGCCCATGCATTATTAAGAAACAGCATGTATTTGCAGAGCACATGGTGGGTATCAGTGGTTTCGGTACAGTGTACAGTACAGGCCAAATATTTATACATAGGTTTCACATCTAAAAATCTACAATTTAGACAATTTGGAACATTTTTGTTTTTTGGTGTTTTTTGTTTCGGAAAATAATTTCTGGTTTGAATGAATTCTTTAAAAATGTTAACTTGTGTGAAAAATATCTGTGATTCACTTTATTTGCACATACAGTGCACCATCATTTGGCCTCTTTATCTTTTTTTACACATGACTAGGTCAAAAATCTTTAGCTTTTTTCTTTTTATTTATTTACAAAAAATTTGACTCAATTTGTAAAACAGTTGTTATAGGAAAACTATGTGGGAAACTGTTCCAGTTTTGTGTTATGCCTCTTTTCAAAAGCCATGGTCTACAACCTCAGTTTTATCTCACCACAATGTGTTTTATGGCAATTTCTTACAGATTTGGTTTTTATTCACTAAAACGGCATTCTTTATTAAGAATCCTTTGAGTGCAGGCATTTATATATGGTTCTACATAATATCACAGGTTTCTAAATAGAAAAGATGCTTGGATGTTCCAGGATCACATAATCTTGCGTTTTCTGTTGCTTAGCGTGCACGTCTTTTGTGGCACTCAAAGTGCATCTGACTTTTTACTGGAACGATGCGGTAAATTGACCAATGTTTATATATTTCCTTTCCACCTTGCTACCTATAAAAATGCAGACAATCTGTTACAGTAATGATGTACCGGCCAAACTTGGTCTGCTTAAAATACAGATATTATATGTGTAGTGTACATGTTCACCAAAGGCAGAACGACTGTCCTAAAGCACTCCTCTTTAGGACAGTTCCTGTTCATGACACCAAGTAAAAAAATCGAGACTTTGAGGCAATTCTGGTACCAAGGGACTGTTTATTGAACAGTCGCTGTCACAGGGATCGTTCAAACGATTCACTGTTAAAGAGTGTCATTTCCGCTAACTGTTTTAGACTATACGTGCTGCACAGAACAGACGCCGATGCAGAAAATAATTTAGACCATTTGTCTCACTGGATAATTATCTGACAACTCAAACAAAAGTGGAACACTGTGCTACAAAGTAATAATTGGTTCTTTTTCTCATAAGATGATGAAGTCCATGGCGAGGTGGATCCAGGAATTATGTGGAATTGGAAGAGGGAGCAAGGGACCAACAGCTGGAGCGTTGGTAGTCTAGGCCCAGGCACCAACATCACAGGTTTCCACGTAGTCCTGCATGTCCTTTCTTAACGACGGCCACCAGAACGCCCGATGAATGAACGAGATGGCCTGTTGGCACCCTGGAAGGCTGGAGAGGACAGAGGAGTGACCCCAGTGGAGGACATCAGACCAGCATGTTTGGGGACATTCAGGTTGTGTGGGAAGAAACAAGAAACGGCGGTGTAATTGGATGCAAAGAGTGAGTTAAAATGCGAAGGAGAGCCGGCATGAGCAGCAACACCCCACGGATGTTGACGTTCTAGGTTGAATTGAGGAATAGACAGGACAAGAGATAAGAGATGAAAGGTGAAAAGACAAACACGATTAGTCTTACTTTGGTTTGCGTACTGTTGCCAAGTCGGCTGCCAACAAAAGCAATCAATGACTGAGCAGCTGGCAATGGGCATCTTGCCAATTTATGGGAGTCACGTTACCTCATCTCTGTGTTGCTCCCGGTCACGTGGATGAAATCATGTGACATTTTTACCTTAACATTTAAATTTGACATTCAGAAAGACCTTTTTACATTGGTTATGCATATACAAAACATATAGAAATTTTAGAATTAAGATGCAAATTAAGAATTCTCAAATATTTTATTTACACTTTTGTGTACATTTCGAAATCATCATATATCATCAGATCATCAGATATATGTATAGCTTTTTATGTATTAGCCTATATGAAATTTCATCTAGAAATGTGCTTTTTTTTTTGCTGTTCACTCAGTAAAGGCTTTATTAGGTCTTGTCACATCTCATCATGTCTCAATTTTCCAGATACCATCAGAATGTACTGTCAGAAGTGTGACATGATGGCCTTAAACACATCTGTCAATCTCTGGAGATACACACGGATCACGGCTCATGGTTTCTCTCTCTTCCTGTCTTCTTTCCTTCTGCCCTCCACCATTTTCATGACTTGTGAACATGGCCCTATTACGTCGCTTTCAATTAGCAAAATGTCTGTCACAAAACAAAGCTTTGGCAGAACAGTAAAGGACATCTTTAGTAAGTGTCATTGCCTGCATATGGTTTTCAGCAGTGACACACAATGTTTTCTCTCGTTAAGTTATCAAGGTAAAATGAAAAGAAAAATATATTCATACATAAAATTCATAACAAAGTAAACTAATGATTGTGTAAAATATGTATGTCATATACATACAGTTTAAAATGAAGATGATACATATATGCACCATAAAGGATGTTCCTTTACACCTTGAGGAATGATATTGTCAGAATGAATGAGTGTTTGTATGAATAATAGTTGGTTAGGGGACAGTTGCAAGACCTATCATACATGGGAGAGATGATTTGCTAAAACACAAAAGTGGCACAAGCGCATTAACCATTTCATATACAAGTCACGTGCTAGTAATTATTTCTGTACCATGAACAAAGGGCTGCAGATCTAAAGTTAACAAAAATCTATAAGGGTTTTGAATACTAATGCCTTCTAAAATGAATATCCAGATCTGAAATATTTAGGGTCTAGATCCCTGCTGTGATGGGATATAAAGTAAACTATATAAGAATAAAGCCATTTTAAAAACATGATTTTTATTATTATTATTATGTTTATAATTCTTCCACAAAACATTTTACATAATCATGCAGTAGATTGTACAGTGTAGCAGTATCTCTAGATGGCAGTGGTGGCCTTGCGGGTAAGAAAAGTGAAAGTGATTAGTTGTCACACAGCACCCAGTGCACACAGTAAAATGTGGTCTCTGCATTTAGCTCATCCCCTGAGGGAGCAGTGGACAGCCATGACAGGCTCCCGGGGAGCAGTGTGTGGGGACAATGCTTTGCTCAGTGGCACCTCAGTGGCAACTTGCCGTTTTGGGATTTCATCCTGGATGGCCGGAGCCATCCGGCAACCTTCCAATTACATGTCTGCTTTCTGGGACTGCTGTCATGGATTGTGGGGCCAGACCTACATTTTACTGATGCATTCAAGCTGTGGGCTGAACCGGCTAAATGGTTTGCTTTGTGTATTTGTTATTGAGTCTCGGAGCATATAAGCCTGTTCTTCTGCCATTACTACCATCATTTCACCATTTAAATGGATACAAAATAGACAACCATTTAGAACCGTACAAAAGAACAATGTTGTATTAAAAAGTAAGTACCTCTACATTGTACCTTGAGCCAATCGGTGGTGTAGTGGACATGGGAAGAAGGGTCTGGCTGCAGATCCACTGAGAGATGTACCATAGACTGGTAGTTGCCTAGTGGGTAACACACTTGCCTATGAACCAGAAGACCCAGGTTTAAATCCCACTTACTACCATTGTGTCCCTGAGTAAGACACTTAACCCTAAGTTGCTCCAGGGGGACTGTCCCTGTAACTACTGATTGTAAGTTGCTCTGGATAAGGGCGTCTGGTAAATGCTGTAAATGTAAATGAGAGATACACCATCTGAGACAGAATTTATAGAAGATACCAGAAGTCTATGTAAAAAAAAACTTTTAATGTGAAAGACTGTGAAATAAATGAAATCAATACATGTACCACAGGCTTCAAGACTTTTATTGCCAAACTAAAACATCGTATGAAAGCTGTAGAATCATTTTTGCTGGGAGTCAGGTTTCAGAGATGATCAAAGGAAGGTGTTTTTGGTGAAAAGTGAAAGTGGAGAAAGAGGTATTGAGTCATTTAAAGAAGTTGTTTTTTTTTAACTTGTTTCTTGTTTGTATCTGTTAATTAATTATGCAAATCCAGAAAACGCTTTCCAATGTGCCAAGTTTTCTTCATCACTGCCATATAAATAGCACCGTCAGCAACATTTAAATGAGCCTAGAATGTCTACTGTAAGGTAATTAATAGGCAGTAAGTACGCACAGTATACAGTATGAAGCAGGAGTTCTGATGCTGTAGGGTGAAGATCCGTCATGTCAAACATGGGTCTGAAATATTGTTGCACAGGTTTAATGTGGGCAAAGGTCTAAAATTAATATATAAAAGCCCAAAAGAGCAGCTGCCAGAACCTGTGCCACATAGCAGAAAATCGCACTGCTCCTCGGAAAGTGTGGCATCAGAACACTCGCTGGAGCACCATCTGCCTGAAAGGCTGGAGTTGAAGCAACAGCTGCTAAATGAGCACCGTTTGCATTAATAGTCTTGCAGCACTCATTCAGCTCCATTCTGACAGTCACACAAAGGGACGCCTCTAATCGCAAAGGTGCCTGGGTACGGTGAGTTCAAGATAAGATGGGGTTCTGCCCAGAGACAAGATTAGAAGGCAGCAGCAACTATAACACACTGTCCTGACAACATTATCACCTGTAATATAAAAACTAATCACAAGAGGAAGCTGGCTAATCCATCTTCACATGCATGTCTCTCTTGGCTGAGAGAAAGAAGAAGGTGCCCAGGCTCGGCCAAAAAAGAAAAAAGACCCAGACAACAAAGCTATTCTTGTGCAGGCACAGCCCCGGTAAAGAGTGGATTACCATTCATCAGTGAGATGTAGCACCACATCAGCACTTCAAAAGTTCACAAATTTAACAAAGCGTTTTTTTTTCTGTGCTTCTGTTAGAAAAAACTTCAGTTGCATGTTCTCTGTAATGATGTGGGAGGCTTTTCAGACTGCATGGGTGAACACAGAATTGAACCAAAATGAATACATGTGATTTCAGATGCAAAAAATGAAAAATAACTACAGTTATATGTGCGAATATAATGTAATGTATAGAAATAAATGAACAAATAAATGAATAGTAGGAATAAAAAAGTCACCCGCTGCATTATTTACCATGTGCAGATAACAAAACATACCTCTTGAACACGTTTTGTATTTATTGTATCAGTCACAGTCACACTAATGCAATTCTGTGCAGCACATGTATTTAGAGAGCAGCCTCATTAATTTAAACAATCTGACAGCTCACATTTACGGAATGCACTGGAGATTATGGCCCAGTTTCACCAAAGCATTCGAGAAACAAGATGCATGCAACTGCAGGGTACGGTCGAACCCAACAAATTCCACTCTAAACTCAAACATGCACTGACTATGCAGTCTGACCCAGGAACCTCAGGACTTCCTTCTGTCTATCCTCCAGCTGTGCATTATTAATATTTATTTAGCATCAAAATATTGTGCAATATTTGTATATTGTACAACATCATGGTTCTCACTGTCTAACATCCACACTACACATTCATCATTTCTGTGAATACCTTTAAAACCAATGTGCAATAATGTGCAACCAAACACACACTTTATATAAAACCTTAATCAGTTATTCATTCTTGCCATATGTATATAGTGCTGTTTACATTTACATTTACAGCATTTATCAGACGCCCTTATCCAGAGCGACTTACAATCAGTAGTTACAGGGACAGTCTCCCTGGAGCAACTTAAGGTTAAGTGTCTTGCTCAGGGACACAATGTTAGTTAGTGGGATTTGAACCTGGGTTTCCTGGTTCACAGGCAAGTGTGTTACCCACTAGGCTACTACCACCCAAACAATTTATCAACTTATCAATTTATCAATTTATCAACTTATCGTATTTTGTATTTTTGTAGATTTTATATTCTCTTTATTTTCTACATACATGTCGGCACTAAAGGGGTTGTTTTTAATTTCATTGTACATGCATGCATATGGTGAAAATAAAAGGCATTCTATTCAATTCTCATCAAAAACACTGAGCTTTAGTGCTACAGTGACTTTGGGAAATGGGACATGAAATTCATTTAAAACTCTGCACTTTTGCATATTTGTTATACACCAAATGATGATTATTATTTGTTTTAATATGGCTTCACCAATGATGAAAACATGTGGGAATGCAATGGATCAACCACAAATAATGATCAATAAATCATAAATATACTTGAATCAGCCATGTTTTTAAAACCAACTTCTCCAGACGTCTCAAGACATCTGAAGGTATGGGTGTAGGGTACTTTCTCTGCTAAATGAGGGCACTGCCATCAAGGAACACTTTTTCCATGAAGAGGTGTACTCGGTCAGTAGCAATGTTTGGGTGGGTGTTACACAGTTCCCAGCAGAACACTGCAGAGCATCTAACTGCTTCCCTGTGACACCATCTTCCACTTTCAGTTCAGTACAGTTCGGATGGCAACGAGTCCATTTTAGTTGCTTTTTATAGTGTATAGGGGTCTGAATGATCACCCTGACTGTCCTGCAGTCACACAATCCAAGGACACAAAGTGCAGAATAGCTTGATATCACAACCAGCATATGGTTTAAAGCAGTTTATTCTTCTCAACAATGTAGAACAATTTGTGGACAGTACTTGTCACACTGCCAGCCTCATTCCATTAAGCCCAGTCACCTTCCTACAATACCTTGCATGTAGCCAGGCTGTATTTTTCGGTCCATCATACTGGTGGATACAGGGGGTAGGTGCCTGGGGCACGTTGCTTGTTTACCGCATGTCCCTCATTCAGTCCTCACATTTGTTTACACTGAGACAGCGATAGCAGTCGATCAATTATTAGGCAAGCATTTTGCACTATAAGCTTCCGAGGATCTGTGTGTGCATGTGTGTGTATGATGAAAACTGGACGGTTCATTTCATGCTCAGTCTTTGGTGGCTGGATACACCTTCGGTGTTTGCCCACATCCTCCTCCTGTAATGAAGAGGAGAACAGGGGATCAGTTATATGTTCACTTGATTGCATATTTACACTACCTACATGCAGCCATCTGAATGTGTTACCCTTAACTTTTATTAATTGAACAACCTGGCAAACACGCCTGACATTTTCAGCAACAACATGTTTATTTTCTTGAAATGAATTGAACACCGCAAAGCAGCAAAACACTCAATATATTAATCTATTTTCTTTTCTTTCTTCATCACTGGGGCTTAGGAACCCACACAAAAATAATTAAAATCACATCAAGAGCAAATATTATACAGAAAGAAGGCACACACAGGCATATTCCTGTGTACCTTAGTCACCAAATACTCTGAATGCCTTTAACCTGAGGTCTAAACAGAGTCATGCTCAAGGCAATCCTTTAGTTACGCCTGTGTGCTGATATAAGGAAGATAGAACCCAGCAGGGGCTATTGAAGGCCGTGAAAACATATCTGTGTGTGTGTGCCCTTGTGCATATCATACTCTGTATGTGTGTCATACCCAGATATGGGAGAAAACAAACACACACATACACACACACACACACAAAAAAAAAATTGTTAGAACAACATACAAAAACCGGCACACACAAAATAACAGTGGCTCAATGCATCAAAATATATTACCAAAATACTATTGAGGTGGGAAATTTCCCATCTGGGGAGCTGCAATAAAGGAAAATCAATTGAATTGATTATCCAAGTTTATTTACCATGGCCATGGGGGGGACTCGCAAGAGAACCCCCCCCGTTAGTAAGTTCACAAGCATATTTATACCACTGTGGGTAATGAAGGGTAGGAAAACAGGATCACGCAAGCTTCGTCATAGGTGCCTGGACAAGGACACCAGAATCTGTCTTGTGTACAGCATAACACGCTTGTTGGGACGACATCTTAGCCTTGTACATCACCAAGGTTTAAAGTGAGATACAGTTGTTTTCTAGATGTTCCATGACCAAAGGTTGTGGTCAAATAACACGTGAGAAGTTCAGGTCATATATTTTTCCTCCCCACTATCTGTACTCTTTATCACCAAACAGCTGTTCACCTACACTGTAGTCTTCCAATAAACATCTTACTCCATTTTTCTTGTACAAATCAAGTCAACAGTCCTGTCCAGTTAGAGGCGGAGAAGACATTGTTGCATATACTATTCCCTTCACAGCTGTGGTACATTCAGCATGACTGAAAAGTGGTGAGAATAATTTCTCAGTATTATTGTATGGGTGCTACAGTAACCATCTCAGCTAGAGGCGTACAGTACAAATGTCTCAGCAAGAAACCGGGTTACTATGCCTACTAGCTCTCTTTCACCCATGCCAGTTTGCATGCAGTACATTCACACATATCAGAAATAAGGAAGGTATGTGAAATTGATATTTACCGATATCCTCTTTGTTTTTAACAGAGTGACCAACATACTAGTCACTAAACTCATAGAATTATAACCCACATCCTTCCAGGTCAATCTCAGATCAATCTCCTCGAAACTCCATTTCCATCATTTTTCCAACCTCAGATGTGTGTTCCACAGCCCCTTCTGCACATAGCATACTTCTATTATTATGCTGCCATCCATAATAATAGCACAGCTGTATTTGGGTTTACCTCAGGAGGATACGTTACAGCCGGTAGAGATGAAGTCCAATGTCTGGCAACAGGTTTCCAGAATCTTTAGATTTCTGGGCACATACATTGTACACATGGACTACCATCGCCACCACAAAAGTAAAGATGGCACAGCATTGACAGCAATTTTTGAAGATCCTCTTTTTACTGCTTTTCCACAGAGATTTTGTCTCTATGTGTCAGTAGCGGACCAGAGAGGTCTTCAGAATGTCATCAACACCAACAAGAAAGCCATCAGCTTTGCACTGTCCTCTCCGGAGGAACTTTTCAGCAGAGCATGCAGCATCTTGAAAGACTCTTAGAGAGGCTACCCTCCGGCAGATGATTCAGATCATGGTCAAACAGAGATCAACTTTTACCCCAGAGCTATAAGATAACTGAATGATGCCACTCACTAATGTTTGCCACTTCAGACTGAAAAAGAACAAGTTCTCTCTTAGTTTGAATACCACGTGTGCTTCTGAACGGCAGGAGGAAGCCCATGCTAGGATGGAGAGCGCTGAAACCCTGAATCACATGGAATCAAACACCTGACCTTGCATGTGTTTCCCACAGCACACCATACAGCTCAGTTTCATTCTGTTCAGTATAATAAAAAAAACAACCCAACCATAGTCATTTTAAAAGATTTTTTATAAAAGAAGTGAAAAAGTAAGTCAAGTAACTTTTCAAGTACAGTAATTCAAGTAAAATCAGAACCCCTTTCCCCATTAATACTTCATCATGTCAAGTGTTCTCCACTCTTACTTCTCCTGAACCTTGAATCACTGTAAAAATCCCCACTAGCGCAAGTCCTCTGTAATTGTGTTAAGGTAGAGGTTAATAAATAAATGAACACAACTGATGAATGCATTTCATCAGCCGAGTTCTTCATTTTGCCTATCAGTGCGCAGCTCAAGGACCCCAGCGGCGAAGCTGAACCACTTGACATGGTGAAGTACACATTCCTTCAAATGGACTCCTTTTATCCACCACTGAAAGGAGAGTTTCTCTCCTGCTTTCTGCAACAGTGAAATGGAGAGAGGACAGGCGATTCAAACTTCAGTTAATAAGAACTAATAAGGTATGAGAGAGAACATTTTAGGTGGATTTTCAGACATTATGGTCATTGTTTTTCTATTCAAATTGCTCAATTTCCTTCACTGGCAGTTTTGCTGAACTTGGTTGCTTTTTGAATAACTGTCTTACTGAACTCATAAAATCAAGAATTATACAATAGTTGAGGGTAGTGGGCCCATTAGCCAATCTGCACATCAAATGTTAGCTAGGCTAGGAACCCCTGTCTTACGGCTAATGACAAAAAAAGTAAAAAGAGAGGTGACATGCTAAATATATTGTTTGCTTTTGACATAAAATACAGAATTAGTTTACATAAATAATATAAATGCTATTCAAAAACTGACAATACTTTTAATCGATTCAGAATGTAATATATGTTAATTAAGAAATTTGCTAATGTTAATGGTATGTTAATGAAATGCAAGTTAGCAGTTTAAAAAATACTTTTAACGTTACTTCAGCCAAAGTCAACATCTTTCAGACATCAACAGTAAGGGGACATATCATGAAGACAGAACATGCAACAAAGCCATTCTCCAGCATACACAATTATATGCCATGTTATAGAATATCTGTCCATTTCATTTCTAAATCTGAAACTTCACTTGGGGTTAAATGCTTGAGATCTATAACTTTTCTCTGAGGTGAGAGGTCAGATTCGGTCATCTAATTTCTGGGTCAGAGGAGGCACATTGCTACTGTATATGACTGCAGAACTTGTGCATCTCTCTATTTATAATTTTAACAAAAAAAATAAATAAATTCAATGAGGCACTGGGGTTTTTTCAGTCTTAAAACCCATTTAATTAAATTCTCAATCGATTCCCATTAATGAACTTTTCTTGTTTTGCTCTGTTCGTCTGGCCTGACTAAAATATTAGTGAAAAGTGGCGTGATTGTCATTGTGAAAAACTGCAGCACAGCACACAACAAATTTTAACCCACATGTCATGATCCGGACAGGCAGGGGTTATCCGGAGTCCGGACCGGAGTTTCATGTTTGTCCTGTGCAATGTTCCCTGATCGTGTTCACCTGCTGTCTATTTATATAATTGTATAAAACTATCCTGTTCGTGTCTGTTCGCCGTCGGGTCATTGTGCATGTTAATGTTCCCTTGTCTCGTGAAGTTTGTATTAAACCCCTCTCCTGTGATCGTGCGAATGCATCCTCCTTCATGCCATGTCCAGCCCACCCGTGACACCACAACCCTTTCAACCCATCCCCCTTGGTGCAACCATGACATGTTAATAATTCTTATTTTAATGCTTGTTAATAAAAATGACAACTCAAACCTGACAAATATTTCTGCAATTAAGAAAATAGTTATTATTTACAGTAACAATCCTGCCATTCATGGAATCTGTTAGTTTCTTGATCTGAATACATTCAATGTTTTGTGCTACTGTTTACATCCTCCCTGACACAGTTCAGAGAGGTGTACTGCTTTCCATCATTTTAAATCTCCCAATTAAGAAGAGCCCAAATGTTGTCAAAGGGTTCCAGTCAGGTGAGGAAGGGGGTCATGTCATAATTTTTTCATCACGATGAACTTACCTGGCCAGCCATGAAGAATACTTTGATGTATGCAATAGAGTATTGTTCTGCATAAAAATCATGGTCTACTTGAACAATGTACCACTGCATAAAGAAAGTGTCTTAAAACTGACAGCAGGTTCTGGTGTTGATTTTTGAGTCCATCTTGAACCTGAAAAGGTCAAACTAGCTCATCTTTAATAATCCCAGTCCATGGCTCCTTGCTGGCATCTGAGTCGAAGTGCAGCTATTACTGATCCAGCCGTTGGGCCATCCGTCTTTTTCGACAAGAGTCACACGCATTTCATCAGTCCAGAAAACTTTTTTTAAAATCTGTCTTGAAATGTTTCTTGGCCTGTCTTGACATTTCAGTCTATGTGTCTTGTTCAGTGGGGATTGGGTTTCAGCCTTCCTTACATTGCCCATGTCCCTAGGCACTGAAAACCTTGTACTTCTGTGCACTACAGGTAGGTCACAGTTCTGGAAGATAGTGGAACTGGAGAATAATGGGTTCTTTATGCCGGTAACTTTATGCTTTCTTGTCAAATTCTTGTTAACCTGCATATTTTTTTCTTGTGACCCTGTTAACTATTTGCAAGAATAATTCTTTGACCATGGTGCAATATCTTACTGTTTTTTTGTCTTTTAAAATATAATTTCCTGTGGGCAAATAAATAATAATTATTACCTTGATCTAGGGTGTTGATCTCTTTAGGCCATACAACTTGAAGTTGGAATATATGCATATAAATGATGTTATGGTCAAAATAATTGCTTTATAATTGTGCACACAGTATATTCACAGTATATTTTTAATTTCTGTTTATACAGTTATCCATAATGATAATGGTTTTTCCTATTTGACATATTGGATTAAAAAACAAACACCTCAAAAACAAAACATTTCAAGCATTATTACACATGGTAGCATGGTGCGCAACAGACTTGCATAAAAAAAAAATAACAATAACAAAAATAGTTACAACCTTGTTTTAAGTAACAAAGCCATTAGAATTAAACTGCAGAAGCAACAGATTTGCATGATTTTCAGATCAGGCAAAAACACTGTGTGAATCAGTGTGCGTACTAAAGACTAGGAGAAAACATTGTCTGGTCAGAGCAGAGGTAAGTTGTGAAGTGTTCTGGGGTGCAGGAACACAACACCACACATAAAACGTTGGCACTAGAGCTCTTGGTTGCAAATTGTCTAGACAGAGGTCAATATGCATATGCACTGGCACACAAACAAAAAAAATGTCCTTCAATTTTTAATGACAGCCAACATGGTAAAGTGGAGCCAGCATATTATGTTCTATTTTAATGACATTTGGACAGGTTATGAATGTATTTGTATATTTATGTATATATCTTACAAGCCTTGTGTACTGGCACACTTTTCCACACTTAAATGTCTGGAGAAATGTTTGTATTCTAAACATCAGCCTGTGCAGGTTAAAAAATAGCAGCCGAATGGTGTCGGCTCTTGTCTGGTAATTTCTGTCGTAGTGTGACTGAATCAATAATGCAGTCAGGTTGCCCCCCTGAATAACTGGCAGGAGTGGAAGACACTTCACAAATGAGAGCATTTGGGGTTTGGGGGACTTATGCTAAACCACTGGCCTAAGGGATAGCAAACCCTTCTCAACACCACAGCTGCCATTACTGTATGCAGTAAAATCTCACAGGAGATATTATCTCATAACTTAACATGTAGGAAGGGAGGAACTGAGGCTACATAGATTCCTGAGACTCCCAAGTTTGAGCCTCAAGCCTCAGATTGCATTATTCAAAATACTTCTATCCTCCTGGTAATGTTTAAGATTATTTCTGAGAGGATCAGAAGTAATAACATATCAGGAATACCTTGTACAGTTGGCCTAAACCTGCAGCAACATATTAATTGATGTGTGTGATTTGTGATAGAAAAACAAGTCATACATAAATTCCAATGAGGAGATATTGTGTTTGTATGATGTTTATGGTAAGGATTAGGATGTTATTTGCTTATTACATTCTGGCCTATGAGTCATGTAGATCAAGCTAATGAACATAACAGTTCATTTTATACAGATTAATATGCGTACGAATTGCATAATTCATAAACATATTTCACAAGCTATATACTGCTGTTTAACAAAAGACCTTGTGTGTGCAGAGTTTGAATGCTCTCTCCGTGTTGGCATGAGTTTCCTCCAGGTTCTCCAGTTTTATCCAGCCACCTAAAGGCAATGAATGCAACATTTATGTGAGTGAGTGAGTGTGATTAATGTTTGCAATAAAAATCAGACAATAACTACATTTGCATGGATAGCAACATTCTGAATAAATACGGCAATATTTTGATTATAGGTTTACATGAGTTTATAATTTTTTCCCATTCCATTCAGACTCCTGTTTACATGCTCAAGAATTGTATCGGTCTGGTGTCTTCAACATTTATACACCCAACCCCAAAAACATAATTCTGCTATAAACCATTTCATATAAGTCGTTTGTGCTCCAGCTAAATGTTAGTCATTTACATTTACAGCATTTATCAGACGCCCTTATCCAGAGCGACTTACAATCAGTAATTACAGGGACAGTCCCCCCCTGGAGCAACTTAGGGTTAAGTGTCTTGCTCAGGGACACAATGGTGGTAAGTGGGATTTGAACCTGGGTCTTCTGGTTCATAGGTGAGTGTGAGTAGTAATAATTATATACTTTATGTCAAAAATGATTGATGGCATTTCTGTATGAGGAAAAAGCGCGTGATTTATGACCATCTACCCTTCTACATTCTCCCCTTCTCCACTGGACAGTGGACACTGTGCGCGTAATTTATGGCCTTCCCCCTTTCTGCCTTCTCCATCGGACCCTGCGCGTAATTTATGACCTCCTTCCATCCTTCCCCCTTCGGACATCTGTTATGTAAGACAAGTATGTTCCCGCGATGTCCATTCTTACATAAACACTTAGACAGGTTTTAAAAACAGATGTCTTACCACTCGTTTACAAACTATGGCTGTTGTGGAGGTGTTATAAGCCAGCATACCATTACCTCTTTCTCGCAAACACTGAATCAACGTGTGACATACAAATCTCACACACACCTTAGAACGTTCTTTTAAAACAGAAACCTTATTTTTAAGTGTATGGTTTTACTCAATTACTGTTTCAGTGTTTAACACGTTTAAACACAATACTTACATAGACTTATTTTTAAAAATACAAACGGATACTCTATTCATATACTGACTGAAATATGGTAGAACCCCCATTTTGTATGTAGGAAGTATCATAGCATCTTTCAGGACATACTCTATCGCTCTATCCCATGTGATGCATTACAGACGTCATATACACTTAGACTAACTTTTAAAACAGATTTCTTATCACTTATTTACAACTACTGCTATTGCTGATGGCTTATGCCCCATTTCTCCCAATGACATCCCTTTCCCCACGCATATCCCTCCCCGGGTTCATCACACATTCTTCCCCGACACCTAGCAGGGTCTCATATTGACACACACACACACACACACACACACACACACACACACACACACACACACACACACACACAGACCAGAACAGAAACCTTATTTAAATGATATATGTTTTAAAAACTGTTTCTAGTTAAAGAAAAACTATTTTGGCTTCAAACAATGTTAATTTCATACCCCTACTGTTAAAATAAATGAAACCGTTTTATGATTTCCCTCACACACACACACACACACACACACACACACACACACACACACACACACACACACACACACAGACCCCTAGCACATCCTCCAAATCTTTTTAACACCTAACGCACCATATGTTTTTACAACGTGAGTCATCTGTTTCCACCATTCTCGCAAACGCCGAATCAACGTGTGACCTTTTACAAATATCACACACCCCTTTAGAACTTTCTTTTAAAACAGAAACCTTATTTTTAAGTGTATGGTTTTACTCAACTACTGTTTCAGTGTTTAACACGTTTAAACACAATACTTACACAGACCTATTTTAAAAATACAAACGCATACTCTATTCATATACTGACTGAAATATGGTAGAACCCCCATTTTGTATGTAGGAAGTATCACAGCACCTTCAGGACATACTCTATCGCTCTACCCCATGTGATGCATTACAGATGTCATATACACTTAGACTAGCTTTTAAAACAGATTTCTTATCACTTATTTACAACTACTGCTATTGCTGATGGCTTATGCCCCATTTCTCCCAATGACACCCCTTTCCCCACGCACATCCCTCCCCGGGTTCATCACACATTCTTCCCCGACACCTAGCAGAGTCTCATATTGACACACACACACACACACACACACACACACACACAGACCAAAACAGAAACCTTATTTAAATGATATATGTTTTAAAAACTGTTTCTAGTTAAAGAAAAACTATTTTGGCTTCAAACAATGTTAATTTCATACCCCTACTGTTAAAATAAATGAAACCGTTTTATGATTTCCCTCACCCACACACACACACACACACACACACACACACACACAGACCCCTAGCACATCCTCCAACAAAGCTTTTTAACACCTAACGCAACATATGTTTTTACAACGTGAGTCATCTGGTTTCACCATTCTCGCAAACACCGAATCACGTGGGACTTACAAATCTCACGTGCGCACACACACACACAGAGGCCTATTTAACAAGAGAGGCCCACGAGGTCTTCATTCAAACGGTTCGACATCGCAAGGATCATCACCGACTATGGACTCTCAGTAAGTTTTTCATAACACATAAACTATAAGTCTTGTTACAACGTATGTGTGTGTTTTATTTATTTATTTGTTAATAGGTGTAACTTTTCTGTAGAACCACTCGAAGGACCATCAAACCTGGCGTGTTTTGAAACACCGGGGTTCGAAAGTCTATGGACCGAGGGTTTTGGTGCGGGTGATTCTGAACCACAAATTTCATACCAAGGTAATTGTAAAAACCACAGATCCTACTAATAATAATACCACTACATAGTTGTGAGTGTGTGTTTTTGACCGTGTATGCATTCTAATAGCAGAACATTATCCAAATTACAACGTTGTAACCGAGGATGTTGGATGCTCAGCCGACAGTTTAGGTAATATATTTATGACTATCTAATACGGTTTTTATGAAATTTTCATCATATGGTTGTGATTGTAATATCTCTCGTTCTGTACAGCAACCATCAGACAACTAGTGGGCACCATTCCTAAGCCACGCGTTGATGATACAGGGGTCGACAAGCCGTCAGGTCGGAAGGCTACACGCAAACGCAAGCACCTAGCTCCCGTGGTGGATCTGTGCGTGGAAAAGGCACAAAAACATATGGTGAAAAAGCCGCAAGGTGTGTATTACATATGTTTTAACACAATTTATTATTATTTTAATAAAATATTGACAATCAGGTTTGATAAAACTATCAGGAAAGAAGACGAAAACAGCTTTCAAGCTCCCGGAAAAGCCAGAAGGTGTGTATTTACACGGTTTTAACGTAATCGTTATTTTAATGAAATATTAATTTTAACATCGTGTGATTTTGTTACAGGTAGAACCCCCGTAAACGTTGATCTCGACTTTGTCACCGATTGGACCAACGCGGATTACAAAGCGTGGGATGCTGTAGATTTTGCCAGATCAGACATCGCTACGCAAACAGAACCAAACCACATCGACCCACAGAGGTACCGGCGGTTTTCTAATCATTCTGAATGCTGTGTATGCCTTAAACAGGTATTAGATAACATTGTTAAGGTGTATGACTTGCAAGAAAAGTTGATTAGTACTGTGGGGATTATAGCCAAAGCTGTAGAACATACATCAGATCTGAAGCGTGTTGATTGGTCATCGTTATCAACGGTTTTGTTGCGTTTAAGTGGCATTTCACGTGTGTAAGGAGTGTTTTAAACCTTGTTGTCAACCATAATGGAGCCGTCTAAACGTCAATGTATTGGTGGTGATGCAGTGGACAATTTTAATAAAACACTACACGACATGTTAAACGTCGAGACATGGGGGGAAATTGAGATGTTTAATAATGTTTTACATCAAATTCAAAATGGTTGTGGTGCTGAATCTGATCCAGTATCCTTAGAAGGATCGTCGATAAGGCATGCTGTGATAGACGGGTATCATGTTACACATAAACCACGGTTCAATGGGGTGGTACTGCGTCGTGATATTAATTTCAGATCCGTTTCGAGCAGCGACATAACATCATATATTTCACACATCCACGATGTATTCAAAGACATCGTAAAATTCTCACACACACTGGCCGGACAGAGCGGTGTTTTCGACGTCGCACTGAGTGGCGATACCCTGGTTTCAGATGTTAATGCGATCCTTTCACCCGCGAATAACCATTCGTATGAAATTCTGATGGACGCCATCGAAAAAATAATCCAAAGCAATAAAAAAATCATGTGCGATGAGACACTACACCTGACTGTTTCAATCGCTAGAGGTCGTGATGGGGGCGCACGGCGTAAATTGCGTGATTTGGCTCATGATCAGATAATAAGCAAGAACAGGATGAATCTATTCTGCCCCGTTAACGTTACAAACCAATTGTGCTTCGCGATATGCCTGGCAAATTTTGTAAACCCTGAGAAACCAACAGCTTATTTAGAAAAATTGGCTGCCACATTTCAGACACGGTGTGGACTACCTATTCACCATAAAGTCGGCTTTAATGATGTTCCAAAATTTGAGAGCTTATTGGACATCAAGATTGTGATCTTTTACAGATCAGACGTAGGGGTGTTGCAGAAATTTCAAACTAGCACTGTACCGCATACAAAAACAGCCTTTTTATACATACACGACAGCCATTACTACGGAATATTAAACCTCAAGGCGTTCATGGGGGTGCCGTATGTCTGTGAATTCTGCTATGCCGGTTACACTTCGTTCCGAGAGCATGGTTGCAAATACAGGTGTGATGTTTGTAACGACCCCGGATGCCCTTCAAGGGTCACAGGTTCGAGATATTGCTCGTCTTGTGGGAGGTTTTGCAAGTCTGATTATTGTTTTGACAAACATAAACAGCCGCGTCCTATGAAGAGCGATCCTGGCGTGGTGGCGTCAAATTGTGATCTTACAAAATTTTGTAAGAATTGTAACAGGCGTTACCACGTTAGTGTTAAAAAACCCAAACCACACACGTGTCCGACACCACACTGTGTTCATTGTCGTGAAGAACTGATTCCAGACGCTAAGCATGAATGCTTCATACAACCCATTAGATTGAAGGAGACAAACAACCGCTACATTTTTTTTGATTTTGAAACACGTTTCGAGAACGGCAAACATCATGCAAATTTTGTTTGCGCAATTACATTTACAGGTGTGGAGTTCACGGCTGAGGGTGACGGGTGTGTGCGTGAATTTGTGAATTGGCTCCGTCGACCGAGGTTCAACGGTTTCACATTTTTAGCACACAACGCTGCAGGGTTTGATAATTTCATACTTTTGGAATATTACTCCAAAAACGGGATCAAACTAGATGTGACAATGACTGGATGCCGTCTGATATTCATGTATGATGCATGTTTTAAACAGCGTTTTATCGACAGCTATTCTTTTCTACCGATGAGTCTGGCAAAAACAACAGCCGCGTTAAATCTCACCACCACAGAAAAGGGTTATTTCCCACACAAGTTTAACACACGCTCAAACAGTCATTACATAGGCCCATACCCGGATAAGACCTTTTATGGATATGACAATATGTCCAATGCTGGCAGACGTGAATTTGATGACTGGTACAACGAATCAGCGTGCGGTGTTTTTGATTTTCAGAAGGAACTCCGTTTCTACGGTCGAAACGACGTCGTGCTGTTAAGAGAGGCGTGTCTGAAATACCGTGACGAGTTCATAGAATGCACGGGTCTAGACCCTTTTGGTCAAACCACGTTGGCATCGTGCTGCATGGCTGTATACAAAACACACTACCTACCACGTGATACACTTGCTCTTACACATAACAACGCGTACACAAGCCAAAACAAGGCATTTTCAGACATTAGCATCGAATGGCTGGAATATGTCAAAACAACCAGGCATGTGTACATCCAACACGCTCTGACAGAGGGTGAGGTTGTGGTTGGGAAATACTGTCTTGACGGCTATTATGAAAAAAATGGTCGTAAATACGGTTTAGAATTTAATGGGTGTATGCATCACGGACATGATTGTAAATACACACCCACCCAGACTCATCCTTTGTCAAGGCTCCCGTACAGTGTTTTAAGAAGGCAATTTGATGATAAGATTGAAACCCTCACCAAGGTGTACGGCTTAAAAGTCGAAGTTATGTGGGAGTGTCAGTGGCGTCGTTTAAAACAGGTCGATCCATCAGTCATAGAGTTCATGTCGTCATATGCACACCCCAGTCGTCTAAAGCCGAGAGACAGCCTCTTTGGCGGTCGAACGAATGCGTACAAACTCTATCACAAAACATCGGACGGTGAAAAAATTCGTTACTTTGATTTCACCAGTCTCTACCCGTTTTGTCAATCATCAAAGGAATATCCGACCGGCCACCCACAGATCATTTTGAAAGACTTTGATAGTCTCGAAAATTACTATGGGTTGGTTAAAGCAACGGTGTACCCGCCACGTGGTCTCCTACACCCTGTGTTGCCATACCGATGCGGCGGCAAACTAATGTTCCCGCTTTGTAGAACATGTTGTCATCTTGAGAATCAAGCGTCACCATGTACTCATACTGACGGCGAGAGATCTCTTTCGGGTTGTTGGGTCAGCATTGAATTGATGAAAGCTGTACAGATGGGCTATGTTTTGGCAGAGATTCATGAAGTGTGGCATTTTGAACAAAGATCAGAAACGTTGTTTGCAGATTATGTGAAAACGTTTCTACAATACAAGCAGGAAGCCAGTGGGTACCCGCCGGGGGTTGTGACGGATGTTGAAAAGCATGCCTACATTGAAGATTATTTTCAAAAACAGGGTATCCGTCTGAATCCTGAAAAAATCTGTTCAAACCCTGCAAGGAGAAATATTAACAAACTCCTATTGAATTCACTTTGGGGCCGATTTTCAATGCGGGAAAACCTTCCATACACAGAGTTGTTGAAAGATCCTGACGACTTTTCGCGATACATTTTTGGGGGCGGTCGTGAAATCACACATTTTGCATTTGTCTCGGACGAAGTGGCATTGGTTCAGTGGCGTTATGCAGACGGTTATGGCGCTCAAATGCGTGACATTAATGTGTTTCTTGGAGCGTTTACAACTGCTCATGCACGCCTAGAATTATATTCTGTGATGGAGAAATTGGGTGATCGGCTGCTGTACAGCGACACAGACAGTCTAATCTTTGTCTCAAAAGATGGTGACTGGGAGCCACCCCTAGGTCCATATCTGGGCGATCTTACTGACGAGGTAGGCCCCGGGGATTACATTACAGAATTTTGTTCAGGCGGTCCGAAAACATATGGTTACATCACCGCTAACGGTAAGACATCCATGAAGGCCAAGGGTATCACTCTCAATGCTGAAAATTCAAAAGCTGTAAATCTACGCTCTCTGGTTGATTTGGTTAACAGCTATGTAATAGATGGAGACCGGTCGCAACATGTTTTAACACGCACAAACACAATTACCAGGAATAAAAGACACCTCACATTACATAACAAATCAGATGTCAAAAGGTTCAAAGTTGTGTACAACAAACGAGTCCTGCTCCCAGACTTTACGACACTCCCCTATGGGTATTGACACAAGATGACTTTGAGAGATGTCACAGGTAAATATGTAAATAAACATTTTTTTTTTTTTTTTTTTTTTTTTATGTCTGTAACATCTGTATATATGTACAGTTTTCTATTATTTGTATCTGTGTGATTTTCAACATGTTTGTAACATATTGTATATATGGATGTTTGCATTATTTGCATATGTGTGATTTTTTCAATATGTCTGTGACATTTGTATATTTATATTTGTATTTTTATGCTATTATATGCATGTGTGTTATTTTCTACAATAAAAATTTATGTGTGTCATCTCAGGATTCGATCTCAGATTGCAACATCCGTTCTCGTGTATAGTAAGCGGACCATCAAACTCTGGAAAGACGTTTTTTTGTGAAAGCGTTAATAGCCGATGCCGACCGCTTAATATCTACAACGATTGAAAACATTGTCTACATTTACGACTGCTGGCAACCTCTTTATGACGAGTTGTTAAAAATTAGGAATATTAATTTTATACAAGGTATTCCCGACACACTATCGGACGACCAACTCTTGCCGCCGACCAAACCATCGCTATTAATTATCGATGACTTAATGGATGTTGCGAGTGGCAATAAGCAGGTTGAAAAAGTGTTTACACAATACGTGCATCATAGAAATCTCAGCGCTATCTACATGGTTCAGAATTTGTTTTTTCAGGGGAAATCCAGCAGAACAATCAGTTTAAACACAAATTACCTAATACTTTTCAAAAACCCAAGAGACAATACACAGATTGCTGTATTAGCGAGACAGATGTATCCGGGTAATACCAAATTCTTCCTTGAATGTTTTAAAAACGCTACTGAAAAACCCTTTGGCTACCTCATGATTGATTATAAATCTAGAACACCTGACACACTTCGTCTCAGAACGGATCTGCTTTCAGAGTATCCGGTGGTCTATGTTCAGAAAAAAAGAGTTTAGACGCTGACATGTCTAATCGTCTTTATAGAAATCTGCCGCTTCTAAAACTCTTACTTAAGGCTAAGCCGATACAGAGACGTCTCATTTTACAAGAATCTTCGAATGAGTTGATTCTAACCTTATGCGAAGTGGCTTTGAATGTGCTCAGCGGTACAATACCATTGACAAAGTCACAATATAAAAAGTTGGAAAAAAAGAAAAAAGCTATAAAATTCATAGCCGATAAAAAAATTGGTGTGTTAAGAAAGAAATATGTGATCAATCAAGAGGGCGGGTTCCTTTTACCTCTGTTAAGCGTCGCAGTTCCCTTTATAAGTAGTCTAATAGCGTCAAGACAGGGGGGCTAATGGAACACGCTGAAAGGATGTATTTGGTACCCCAGCGACAGCTGGACAGGTTAAAAAACGATGGTGCACCTATACCTCTGAGACAACGCGCGGAAAATGATTTGGATGCATCGATAAAAAGTGTTTTGGACAGAACTGATTTGGGGGATTATGAAAAAGCCAAATTATACTCGACACTCTTGCAGAGGTATATATCGGTGGTTAAGCAGGGTGATCATGAGACTAAATCGATAACGCTTAACCTACCACAGGCATCTGAAAATGTACAGACATCACCCACAGAAGCAGCGACCGTTGATGACGACGCTACGGTTAAAGAGGTTTTACAAAATGTACCGCAGAGAAGTAAAAGGAATGTCCGGTATATATTAGAAAAAATGATGAAATCACAGGGGGTTGCTGCATGGGGTAAAGATGGCGAATTTGTTTTCAACGGTACGATCATTCCAGGATCTCACATTTTCGATTTGGTTAAGAACGTTACCACGTCTCAATCTATGAATCCTCATAGGAGACCCGAGGGGTGGCGTGAATTCCTGAGTGCTATAGCAATGTTGAACATACCTCTTTCTACGGTTCCAAACAGACGTGTTAAAGATGAGGTCAATTCATTTAAAAACATTAACAAGACTTTTACCACCCGTGATGATGATGGTGATTCAGAACCACCCGTGTTTTCATCGCCACGTTTAGATACAAGCGCATGGTTACATTTTTAAAAAGTGTATACAGTCTTGTTTAAAATGTGTTTGAACATGCGATGACAATAAACAAACTTGATGATACATATATTTGTTTTTCGACTCATTTATTTAGAATAAGATTTTTTTCATAAACACCTCACCAGATTGTATACATTGAGAGTTTTTAAACATATCACAATTATAGACATGCGGGTGTAGTTTTTTCACAAATAGCGAGACCTTTTTATCATTTTTAGTCAAGTCGTTGGAATATTTAGATAAAACATCTTCATAGCTCAAACCCTTTGACATGTGGTAGAGAAAGAATACACAGTGTTCGCCGCACGTAACCGATGATAAATCCTGAACCTGTTTATTTGAAAATTGTACATTGTAACATGTAGTTTTTAGAAATTTATAAACGGTTGACGGAAACATCTTGCTGTCTGGCCTGTTTCCAAAACTGTCAAAAAAACAACCGACGCGGTCTTCAGTTATGTACACAGCTAACCAGTGTTCACCCGGTTGGTCCGAACTGTGTGTGTTAATTATCACAGATGCTGGTAATGTTGCCACAGGTCTTTTGGGTAATTGGTCGGACGGCAGTACGCCTAAAAAACACGTGTTTGTGGAGATTTTGTCCATAATATTTAATAGTTGTACGGTGTTCATTAATTCAGTAGTGGTCCACAAGAATCTGCCTGCGATTGGACACTTCAATCATGCTATCAAATATAGCGTAAACTATTAAATTGATAGTGTTTCGAAGCGGTTGTCTAAAACGCATTTCCAATCTGATGTTCCCTGATCTAATTAACGACATGTGTTGGCTGCATTCTTCGTCCGGCGTGAGGTTAAAAGCGTAGAGTGTGTAACCGTTCAAGAAATCCTCTCTGTCGATAGACAACGCCCGATTTTTTAGATGTCTGCCGGTTGATAACGCCAACTGATAAAACTCTCTTATAGCAGAACCTTCTATGTACTGTGGTTGAAACGGCTTGGCAGGGAATTGCTGTCCGTCCACATACACTGCTAGGAATTCTAAATCATAATGTTTGAATGCAAAAGGGTTTTTAGCATAAGATCCTGAAAATGCGTCATTATCAACCATCCCAATCACAATGGCTTTTGGTAGTGTCCCCAAAAACAGGTTTTCCTGATTAGCGACGCGTGTTCCGGCGGGCACTGAGAAATTTTTTAAGTATACCCTGTCGATAGGGTATTTAGCTGTTGCTGTGAGTAATGCCTGCGCGTGTCCCAACCTGACAGCTGGTGACACTGAAACCTTTTTAACAAACATGGACGCTGCCAGTATGTTAATTTTATAACCCAAATTGTCACTGCGCATTAAGCAAAATTCATCTTTAGCACGTGTTAATCGAATTTTTATATCAACGCCGTTCAACATGAGTTTTTCTTGAAAAAAGATATCGCTGTGTATGGGAGATAATAATTCAACAACGCTACTAGCATTAGTGAATGCGGCCCTCTTGTTCAACCCCCGGTTTGCTCCAGCCGGATCCGCAGTATCCATATGACCCGCAGTATCCTTGTAAAATAGGCCCGCTGAGAAAAGCGTTTCTAACGCATGACGGTCATAATTTATCAAACATTCAACAATACTTCTGTACGGGTAAGTATTTGAACTTTGTGAGATCAGCCGATCCCCCAGGGATACGTCGACCTGTGAAAATATTGTAGCTCCGGGGTAATTAACCAAGCCGACTGGTGCCCCCTCATCTACATCGGTGCCGTCCGGTTTAGTGATCTTGAGTCTTGTGTATAAAAGTGTATTGTTTAAATCAATATAGTCTTCACCGTTTCCAGCTATGAAAAACTCCAGGGGTGCCGAGTCAGTCAGTGCCGAGATAGGCGGCACTTCGATGTATGTACTTTTTTCTATAGACAACTGCGTCATGGGGACTGTAAACAAATCCAACTCTGACTTTACGCATTCATCGGACATCCCGTGTATTAACGCCATGACTAAAAGATGTTTTTTAAATTTCTTTTAGTCCGATACTCATGCATGCGTTGTTTACCCCTCGAGTTTCTTTTAGACACTGAGTTTTGTTTCTTCTTTACATTGCTTTTCTTGCCATGTGTGATTCGTTTTACACCCGGTGGTTTGTGTTCATATCGCCTGTTCATTACCATCATACCTGAACCATCTTGTCCAACATCATTTTGTCTAGGTCTCATGACATTCGTTACTACATCGGTAACAATGTTCTTTGCCGCCGATTTTAGATGGGGTTTTGCTATAGCGAAACCTTTTTTCAATAGCGGTAGTGCCATTCGGAAAAGACCTCGGAAAATACCGCCAAGCCCTGCGCCGTACATGGAAGGGGCGCCATAAAAACCTGGAATCCCACCCCCAGCTTGGTTTTGATAATACGTCACATAACGATGAGGGTCTATCGTGTACGGATTAAAAGCCTTCATAGTTTCTCAAATTCTTTGAGATTGCTTCGTGGGTCTGAAGTGTAGTTTTGTAACCACCTTGCCGTACTTAAATGGTATGACACAATTCTGATCTGATTTCACTTCTACAGCTATATCGCTGATGTGTGATTTCGAAACACGTACGTAGTGCGCTCTGTCATACTTGACTGTGACAAACTCTTTGTTTTTCCCGGTTATATGTACACATCGTAGAAGGGGTACAAAATAGTCACCCACCGCCTGATATTCTATAAAGTCTGTATAGACAAAAAGGCTATATTCGCCACCATACAGGTCGGCCGGATATGATGCATATGCTCGACTCAACGGATCCACAGTAATGCTTGCGTCAAAAAATTCGTTATTCTTAAATCCTAAAATAATCCTAAGCTTGCCTGATATCGCTATGGTGACAGGTTTGTTCGAATAGACATAAACCTTATTAATAAGGTCATCATAACCAAATGTAACGCCGTGTACCCTGGTATAGCCGCTTATCTCTTTGACTATGTCTGTAATGCTTGTGTAATAACCTACGCGTATTGTAACATCCAATCTCTCCCCTGTTATATTATTAGTCAAAAAGATGATTTTGTCATCCTCTCCAAAAGTCGGCCATGATCGCGGGTACTGGAATTCAATCAGCGCTACTTCCCAATCGCCCTTTAAAATAATAGGTTTCGCGAGTTTGGTCCTATACTTTGATATGGTATTATCAGGATATACGCTCTGTGAGGCATTACACGGCAGGGTTACATAAAAGCCTTCGTCCCCCATGGCGTTGTTTTATCGTGAATGAAAGACTGATTCTGGAACAAACTATTTAAACATCTACTACGTCTTTTTCATCAACCCAAGAGTTAAATTTTTCAGGCCACCCCAACCACTTCACAAAGACCATGCGTCTTTTCCCCATGTTCTTCCTTTCCAAAATTTTCTCAACTTTAAACGGTTTATTACTGATTAGTCTGATCTTTTGCAATTCTTCTTCATAAAAGGTACCGTCTATTATATCGCCGTCATAATCTACCAATTTGTAGACCGGTGGATTACGCGGGATACATGCTGATATAGTAAAGAATTCATCTGTGAAGTTTTGTTCATATCCTTTTGTGAATGCACCTCTTGCTTTAGAAATTCTTACAACGTCGCCTGTTTTGTAATTGAACGTAACATTTTTCTGCTTCGCATCGTTCACACCGTACAATGACTGAAACACTCGTGCTTCATTTGTAGAGCAGACCTGTGCAGGTTTCATTTTAATGCTACGATGGTAGCTCGCATTGTATGATTTTATTAAATCAGGAAGTACGTCTATATACCTTTTAGAATTGACCGATGTCAGATATCGCCACATTCTACCCTTAATAGTCCTGTTAAAACGTTCGATAACGCTTGCCTTTAATTCGCTACCTGTGGCAAAATGGGTGATGCTGTGTTTTCTCATTAGATTTTGAAATCCTTTGTTGAAAAACTCCTTTCCTCGATCGGTCTGTAATTTTTGAGGTACTCGTCCTTCCTTTAGAATAGTTTCAAATGCTCTAGTCACCTCAGCTCCGGTCTTGTTTTTTAAAATACGACCCCACGCATGTTTACTAAAAACATCTATACACGTTAACATGAATTTATAACCATCGTTTTCCTTTGAATACATAGACATGTCAACAAGATCTGCTTGGAATTGTTTGTCTATACCATACACCACGACTCTATTCCGCTTGTATTTTAAACGCGCTGGTTTGTGTAACGTGTATGCATCCTCCCCTGATAACCAGTCAGAAACCGTCTTATTAGACAACCTGACCCCTGTATTTTTAAACACGGCATCTTTTAACCTTGTTTTACCACCGAAGGAGCCCTCGCTGTCTGGCGTATAGTAGTATTTTTTTAAAAGGTCAGTCATGATGGTTGCTTCGTGAAATAATGACACGTTCTATTTTGGCCACACATTATTTATTTTCAAATTATGCGTTGTCGATGTAATGTAAAAATTTCACACATACGTCTAAATCACTCTCAATAAGGTATAAACATTCATCATGACATTTTCAGATTTAACAAATCTTTTGACAGACTGAAACCCATGTTTACAGAACAGTCTTCTCACCCCAGCTCTTTAGCGCTTCATAAATTACATCAGCACTTTGTGAGTCAGCAAGTCTCTCAGTCATCTGGTCCAGCCTCTGGAAAAAGAAAGGTTCATCTTCTAATTCGTAGGCCAGCGCCCCCACAGCACCGTTGATTTTCTGAGGATGTACGTAGAGGCCGCACGCTGTTAGAACGTTTGTGATGAGGTGGTGCGTCTCAGGCTGGAAAAGTCTCTGCTTTATCTTGTCCATGTTGGTAATGTAGAAATATCCCTCCGGCTCATAGAGACACGGGTGTTGGGTCTGACTCGGATGGTCCACCATGCATCCATAACAGGTTTCCCGCAGCAGTCGTACGATAATGTTTTGAAGGATTCTGCACACGCAAAACTTTATGGTTTTAAAAGCTTTTAGTGTGGAACTAGTCAATTCGTCGCCATCCCATGGGTTTGAGACATCGCCCACATGTGTCGCAGCCGGTGGTGGCTTCTCATCAGAGGTTTGCAACGACGGGTTGTCTACCAATGGTCCAGGCATGTATGTCAAATTCTGCAACCCCAGACTGTCACCCAGTTTGTCGATCCAACAACAGTCTTCAACAGCATCAGATGCACCATTCAGTCTAACAGCCATGACTTAACAGATCCTGTGATCACTCAGATTGTGTTAGGGGTCTGAGGTCCTGTTCTGCTTTTTAATGGTTAGCCGGTGTGGGGGGTGGTTCAGGGTGTGACGTGGCATTGTCACACTCCGCCTCCCCATGAAAAAGACACACCCTGATTTCGTTGTATCCGGCCAAAATCTCGCTCCATTTAAACAATCTGTCAATCTTCTTGAAGACGTTGTGGAGTATGGCCGCATCACACCACGGGTACATCACTTTCACATCCTTTGGCGATCCATACACACGGCGTTCACAGTCAGGCACCACACGACTGACATTCTTACCACTACACACGTAAATGTAAGACTCTGATTTCTGCTCTTGACATCCACCACACATGTAGTAGTGGTTTTGATCCGTAGCACCGGTCCACGATATGTAGAAAGGTCCCGTATTTACATCTTCAATCTTTTTCCACCCGTTATTCTTGAACAAACACCAGTCTTCAGCATAAAACGACACACACAATTGGTCGTCCGGTGTATACTCCTGGTCCGTGTCCACCGAGTACAATCTCACATGACGCTCCTTCTTGTCAAAAATATAACCGCCGACACGTCCATCGGATAACATCCATTCGTATTCTTCACAGCCACCAGGGTTCTGAAGAAAACTCACCAAGGATCGTGGCCTTCTCCTTTTTGGCGCAAATGGTGTATCACAAACTATCCTGTTTGTAACAGGCGTAGGCGTAATACGTCTCTTCATAGCTGCACCAAGTGGGCTCCCCATTGTAACAGAATCTGTTGTACTCTGTTCAGAGACATCCTACGCCTCTTTTATTACCCTATGCAACCGTGGTAAACACACACACACACACAACACATTAGCCATATGTATGGGTTGGGTTAGAGAAGGGTCAGGGAGAAGGGAATGAGGTCATAAATTACGCGCAGGGTCCGATGGAGAAGGCAGAAAAGGGAGAAGGCCATAAATTACGCGCACTGTGTCCAGTGGAGAAGGGGAGAATGTAGAAGGGTAGATGGTCATAAATCACGCGCTTTTTCCTCATACAGAAATGCCATCAATCATTTTTGACATAAAGTATATAATTATTACTACTAGTGTGTTACCCACTATGCTACTACCACCCTACTACCACCCAATTTGTTAGTCGTTTTTTTTAGTGGCTCTACATTCAAAGGGGCACAACTTCTAAAACAAGCTGCTGCACTGCTAGTCCAGCTATCTCTAATGCAGCAAACTCTGAGATGTTGGATGCAAGTGCACAGTAAGGACCGGTGGGAGAGAGTCGTTTTAAATCAATTCACTGATGTGGAAGGACAGCTTCTGCACACCCTGTAGATCATCTCTCAAGCCGCTTCTCGTTGA
This sequence comes from Denticeps clupeoides, assembly GCF_900700375.1. Lineage (NCBI taxonomy): Eukaryota > Metazoa > Chordata > Actinopteri > Clupeiformes > Denticipitidae > Denticeps > Denticeps clupeoides. Next base: position 1,951,410 of record NC_041712.1, on the reverse strand, counting down.
AAATGTGGATGGCAAATTGCTACCAATTCCTTCTAGGATGTTCCATTTTGTATGCAATGTGATTATCATTAAACATTGCCTTGATTGACAGGGCTGAAAAGTGGAAAAGTAGTAGTTCTCATGAAAATTTCCTTGCGGTAGGGAGAGTCTAAAAGCAAGAATCCATTTGCTGGCATTCATTTTTGTGTGTTTGTGAAAGCATAGAGGGCTACTGTTGAGGTACATACAGGATTAAATCAATGTCTGCTGAAAGACTTTGTCAGGTCATGAGTCAAGTGTTTTTTTGGTGCCAGTTGTCAGTGTTGCTTATTTCTCAGCTGCTCAGATGGTCTTCACTGTGCTTGTGAGAGAAGACTGATGCCACAAAATTGCCTTATTCATGCATAATTCATAACACAACCATTTCTGCTGTTAAACATGCTTTATGACATGTTGTGTGTTAACCCATGTACGGTCATGTATTATTTCAGAGTATTAGTAGCACCAGCCAGATGAAGTTGTTTGTGGCTCATGAGGTTGGTTTGTTGAGCTTAAGACCAACTGACCTTATACAATGAAAGAAATGTAAGTCACAGGTACATGACATAAATGTTTCCCAATCTCCAGTGAACATAAACAGCACAAAATTGTTCTAATTTAAAACCCTGCAAATAGTACAGACATGACTTTGGTACCCAGATAATGTATACCTGCTGTTGCTTCATATTTTAGGGAAATAATCAGGTTGTCAAGGCTGTCAAATATTTAAGATCCTTGCTCATCATGATTGTCAAATGTTCTCTATTGGTGGACTCCAGGCCAGTTCTGTATCCAGAGTCTTCTCCAATGAAGCCATGCAGTCGTAAGTGCTCCAGTATGAAACAAGCAGGGCCAAGGACAGGACCACAAGATGTGAGTTTTGAGCATGAATCAAAGATGGCAATGTCAATCCAGAATCCAGAGCACAATGGTCTTCACAGCTGCTGATGACCACAAGTGGACCAGATATTTCTACACTTCAGATATTGCACCCTTACTTTGAAAACCAATGTTAAAAGGCAGCAGGCATCACCTACGTCTTGAAGTCTGAACAAAAGCACGAAGCCATGACAGGACATTTTGTTCTTTACACTGATGTGTTAGAAATGGTGTAAGGATCTGAACAACTTTGACGAGATCCAATTTCTGATGGTCAATGATGAGGTCAAAACAGCACTTACTTTGCACCTTAGTGTTTTGAAGGGGGTGGTAGTAGCCTAGTGGGCACCACAGCTATCTATGAACCAGAAGACCACAAAGTTATAGGTTAAAACCCCACTTACTACCAATAATTCCCTGAGCGTCTCCAGGTGGATTGTCCCTGTAACTTCATTTGAAAAATCCCAGAAATGTTAATGTAGAGGGTAACTGGAAACTTCTTAGTGATAATGTGTCAACTTTGTCTAAGGAGCTACCAATGAAACAATTCTACAACCATTAATTAATGTGCAAATCACACGTTTCTTCTTTATTCTTCTTCTTTCTTTCTTTTTTATTTAATAGAAATTGTAACACTACACATTTAGCCTTCTTTTTAAATAGAAAACTAACTCATTGCAATAAATGTTCAATGCAATGAACTAAGGTAAATGGTTCTAAAATAGACTCCATTTATTAAAATTAAAAGCAGTGTCTCCCGGTCTCTCTCCTGAATGTTTTAGCTTCTCACAAGCCCAGCACACATGATCCCACTCACCAGATCATTTTCCGCTGGATCAGGTGTGCTGGGTAATGGGAAAGCCAATGTTAAAAGGCACCAGGCATCACCTACGTCTTGAAGTCTGAGCAAAAGCATGAAGCCATGACAGGACATTTTGTTCTTTACACTGATGTGTTAGAAACGGGAAAATCGGCAAGTGTAAGGATCTGACGAGATCTTTGACGAGATCTGATTTGTGATGGTCAACAATGAGGTCAAAACAGCAGCTGCAGTACCAGTTCCCATTACATAGTGGTAGATGTCCAAGGAAGGAGAAAATTGTTTACTGTGACAGGCTCACTAGAGTGCCTGTGTAGTACACATTGTTTGGTTATCTGGATCCCTACTGTAGCACAAATTGCTGAAAAAATCCACGCACCACAACTTACAGGACTCACGCCTTGACAACAGACACATTCATAGGTCTGGTGGAGTCCTCACTTGACAGTTGGACAGGAATGTACACAGTACGTACAAAGTACAGTATGTTGTGGCTGATTTGTGTATATGTGATGTGATTTTCTTTTTAAATCTCTCCCTTCTATTCCACTGTTATACATTTAAAATTGTCAAGCGTTCTTCTAAGTTGAAGTAAAAAGGTTATTTTTTGTTCTTACTAAATTATGCCTCTGAGGACTAATAATCTGTGAAGCTGAAATTAAGCTGTAAAGATCACTTCATTTTCAAGATTCAATTCAGTCCTCAAGGTATAAGGAATTGTCTATCATGTGGCAGTAGTGCAACACTCATTTCATTAATTAATGTGGACACTACATTCTGCACACAAGCCAACAGCATCCAACCCACATCTGTTCTGGTCCCAGTTACCCACATATTACCCACATACACTTACTGACCCAGTTCTGGCATTTGGATCTGGATCAAATTACAAAATTAATACTCATACAGAGATCTTTGTCAACAGAAAGTAAAACCTGAACTGTGAAAAACTAGGTCAGGATCAGTCCAGCCATGGATCAGAGCCACCCATTTTACAACAAAACAATTTCATCTGGAGGCTTACATCCTCAACCTTATCTAAAATGCAATAGCAAATTCACATCGTTCATCTGCAGAAGCTTCCCACTGCCGAATTGTGGTTGTCCTTGCTCTGAAATGTCACAGAACTCCCACTCAAAAATCAAACATTATGGCAATCTACGGCCTAGAACGGTCTAAAAGATGACCCAGGCATATCATGTATGTTAAATTATATAAGGATATATGTATATTTTTGGAAACTGGAGTTTTGCCGTGTTTAGCCTATTTTGCCACTGGCCTTGTGGGACCAATTAGTGGTCATTGTAGGCATCTGCACCCTGGCATACTCTCACATGTTGTAGTGATCTGAGCCATGTTACAGCAATTATGGTTTGGCAAATTTGGTTAGGTGGTTCAGTGACTGGTGACTTTTATGTAATCTTCTGAATAACTGCAAATACAAAATTATGAAAAAATTACAAGTATGAAAAATTACAACACATTTCTGTAGAGGTTCTAAAACAGAACAGTCGATATACTATGAACCAAATATTGTCTCATTTGTAATATTCAGAATGTTGATGTCTATGCAAATGTAGTCACTGTTGTTAGAAACGTAGCCTCGTGCCTCCAAGGTTGTAAGTTTGAATCACAGTTTGACCTTCCGATCACATCTGTGTTGGACTTTGTTGGTCCAAAGACATGTACACTATGTGGATTGGGGACGAATTGCGAATGTGTGTGTGTGTGCAGCCTGCGGTGGGCTGGTGCCCCTCCTTGGGTAGGTTACCACCTTGCACCCAGTGTCCAGGGATGGGCTCCGGGAACCCCAACTTGGAGTAACAAGACTAAGTGAATAAGGATGAAGGTGTGAGAGAGAGAGAGAGAGAGAGAGAGAGAGAGAGATGAATCAGAGAATGAACTGTTTAGCACAGTTTACCACAAGTGAACTGTGGTAAAGTGCTCTAGAGAGCAGGATTTAGGTTAAATAGCAATATAGTATAATTCAGGAAGCTCAGCAGAAATGCTACTGAAGAACATAAAATAGGTGATTCTAAAGGCCTCCATCAGTCCACAGATGATTTGAAGATGAAAGACCTTTTGCCTGCTGTGGCTCTCCCCAGGACTTGGTGTCTTATATAGATCAATGCCAGTAGACACCTTGGAATCCATAGAACAATCCACTGTAAATCCTGGGAAGAAGTGTAAGGATCTCATAGACTGAGATAGCGCATGTTCCTGAGGTGACCATAAGAGAAGCACGAAAACTAGAGTGATGTTCATGGGTGGTTACTGCTGAGGAAATCTCTTCTGCTGTCAGAACATCTTGGCTTTTTCACAGTGACTCATCAATGCTCTGTGGACCACTGAAACAAACTTCTGTATTTTTTTTGGCTCAGTGGTGTTATGCCTGGAGAAAACGAAAAAGAAGTGCATGCCAACACCAGAAAGGCCATCCCAGCTGTGAAGTCGGGTAGAGGGAGTATGACCGCGTTGTGCTGCTTTTCTGCCTTGGGGCCGTTGAGGTGCCAGTGAATACCTGATTGTCTCAGAAAATGCTAGAACACGGGGCTCTACCTGTCTTCTAAGCGTCCCAACTCTGAAAGGTTTGTATAATGCAGCATGACAATGAATCAAACACAAGCACAAGGCAGCTCAAAACAAAAACAAAGGACAAAAACTACTGTCAAAATTTTGAATGAGTTAAGTGGCAGCACTCTGACCTATAATATTATGGACTTGGCTGATCAGTATCTGGACTGATGTTAAAACCAGTAAAGCAGGTTTTACTCTATAATAGACATAGCACTGGGATTTGTTCACTAGTACATCCTCGGGATTTAGATTTATAAGAAGAAATAATTGCTGGTTATCTGTATCTTGAAGAGAAATTAACCCTCATGATGATGATTGATAGCTCTCATCTTTCCTACGTACTCACTGTGGACAAATTAAACCCCCTCCTGTATTGAAGTATTGAAAGCAATGTTGCCAGATGTCCCAGCCACTTTTTAAATAAAAATGTGCCAAAACACATACGGAAATGGCACAACTATCTGATAGTATTTCATTTTGTGCCTAGTTAACACATTAAGAAATTGACATTTCACTACCTGTCCTTCACAAGCAATTTTTCTCAAAATACCAAACACATAACTACCCAATCTGGCAACCCTGAGTGGTGATGCTCCTCCATCCTCTTCTGACTACCTGGTTTTTGTCTTCATAACAAATCTTCACAGAGCCATCAGTGGACATCAAAGACATGATTTTTTTTACAGTCATCTCAGGTTCACTACAAAATGTAGCTAATTTATCAGTAATTTAATTAAAGAATTCTTAGCTGACATTCCCCAACACATTAGCTATGTCTTAAATAATGCCTTGAAGATGCCACCAAATCATTTGAAAAATAATTATAATTATTTGAATTATAATTATAATGATCATATCACATTTCATGTATAACAATTCAGATATTTCCCAGGGCTTAAAAATAGAATGCAAGAGAATCATTAAAAAATGAACAAAGCATTGATGGCGAGCTGGCAATTTGAGGGCAGAAAACAAAAAGCTGGCAGAGGGAAGCATAACGTTATTGTCACTCATCATCTGGCAGAGTCATCTGGCACCAAAGTACAGGCTTCAGCTGAGAGATGAGGTCTTCTAAGAAATTGCATGTTCTGGCCAAGAAACCATTGTTGTCAAAAGGCAGCAAGATGCAGAGATGAAAGCACAATTAAAGCCCAATGTGCAGACAGAGTTGGATTGGCTATCCCGATCCCTGACCTCAGTAGAGCTGATACTGGGTGTGAAGAACAAAAAAGTTTGGGGAAAAGAACATGTTTACATGAGTTTACCACAGCAAATTATTTGTGAAAAATATACATGACTATGCACTCATTTTATTGTGAAATTTCTACTAATGAATCAATTATACACTCACGGTTATGCTATATATTTTGAGATTTTTGCACTTCACTCTGTTGTCTCATTAAAGTGTGACTTCAATTAAATTATGTTGAATACCCCATCTTACCATAATAAAGTAAATTCATATTGAAAAAGCTGTTTATTCAGCACTCTGAGCCACTTCTTTCATGCGGTTTAATTTAAACAGTATGTGGTCTCTTCTTAAAGACCCCATGGCCGTTACATCAGAACATTGCAATACCTTAGTTTAAGAACATATATGTTCATGAGAATAAAAAATAGTATATAATAGTATGAATGCTATTATCCCTGACTAGAACTGAAGGTCAACTGAATAAATATGACATTACTAGTACACGAGAAGCCTCAAAAACATATCAGACAAAATATCTCTCAGCATGAGTAGATATATAGCAGACATATATTAGACAATAAATTTGATTTTCGGGGCAGTGGTGGCCTAGCAGTTAAGGAAGGGGCCCTTTAATCAGAAGGTTGCCGGTTCGAATCCCAAGCTGCCAAGGTTCCACTGAGGTGCCACTGAGCAAAGCACCGTCCCCACACACTGCTCCCTGGGCGCCTGTCATGGCTGCCCACTGCTCACCAAGGGTGATGGGTTATAAGCAGAGGACACATTTTGTTGTGTGCACTGTGTGCTGTGCTGCAGTGTTTCACTTTACTTTCACTTTCATTTGAAAAGTCAGCAGTATATTTAATTGAGTAAGTTGACTCAGTCCCAATAGCAACAGCTTCTTTTTAACATTTAGTTTACCTACACAGTATATATTCACACACGCACACACACTCACAGGATATACTGTATATGGCAAGCCAAACAGGAAATAAATAATATATATATATTGACAGGGAAATGAATATATGGAATGAAAGTCTGAATATATGGAATGAAGTCTGAATATATGGAATGAAACTCGAATATATGGAATGAAACCTGAATATATGGAATTAAATTCTGAATATATAGAATGAAATCTGACGTCATGCAGTAACACCGCTAATAATTTTACCAACATTCAGCATAGGACTACTGATGAAGAGATTTTTCAATATTTCCATATCAGGCGAGCTTCCCACCGTCATTCCTACATAAACCTCCGTCTTTTAATACAGAAACGGAGGTAAGTAAACAGGGAGAAATTTCAGGGCTAACTAACTTCAGCATTTTAAATCCGATCCTAGCGCTGCCCGATCCCAGCGCGCCTTGCAACTTTTAGATTCAGGCTGCACACACAAAGTTTATTCAATCATTAAATATAGGTGTACACAATATGTGATTCAGGTTTCATTATTTTATTGAAGACTAGAGAGAATAGTACAGACGCAGTGGAATTATTGAAATCCTGCAATGTGGAATTTACTGATCAAATCAAATCACAACATAAGATTTAATTATAAGATAAAAAAAAAATAAAATGACAGAAGACAATGCTGTATACTGTAAACGGAAGTGTTCTTCACTGCACTATGGATCTATGTTTCCATCAACCCGGTCTTGTGGATTTGGCCACAGGTTCTCATCTACATCACAATGGATGTTTTTATTCGCCGAACATCTGGGAAAGAATCTTCTGGCATGGCGAATCCAGGTCTGACACTGATCTGCTGTGATGTCATTGCAAGCATCATCCATGGCCTGGAGAAGAGTGACTTGTTCGTGAGGGTGCCTATCATAGACCTTCCACCTCCATGTGGAGAAAAACTCCTCAATTGGGTTAAGGAAAGGGGAGTATGGAGGTAAATGCAGAGCGAGAAACTGTGGATGGGCCTGAAACCATGCTTGGACCATTCGAGAATGATGAAACTGAACATTATCCCAAACTATAACATAGATCACACCATCAGTGAAGTGAAGTGATGTGATACACAGCAGCACAGCACACGGTGCACACAGTGAAATTTGTCCTCTGCATTTAACCCATCACCCTGAGTGAGCAGTGGGCAGCCATGACAGGCGCCCCGGGGAGCAGTGTGTGGGGACGGTGCTTTGCTCAGTTGCACCTCAGTGGTACCTTGACGGATATACTGTATATACTGTGTGTGTGTGTGTGTGTGTGTGTGTGTTTGTGTGTGTATATATATATATATATATATATATACTGTTATTAAATTAAATTAAATTAAATTAAAGTGAAGTGATTGTCACATGTGATACACACACACACACACACCTAAAAAAGCTTTCTCAGAACACTAGTGAGATGACCGGAATTATACAATATGTAAAGGGTTCATAACAAAGTTGAAATTTATCATCCATTATAACATCTTGTTTTCTGATTTCTGACTTGGCAAATATGTAGTTAAATGAAAGTGGATAAGATGTGTGTCAGTGAGTGACTCTGCTTTTGCTTTTGGCATAGTCTTTGGGTTATATATATATTTTTTGACACCTCCAAAGATGTGAGATTTAAGTTCAGCATTGCTTTAAATGCAATTCCTTCCATCCCATTTTTTTCCAGCTAGTATCTCACATATCTTTTATCACATTGTGTCAAAAACACAAGAAAAGTGAAATTAATTTCACATCCTTTCATTTTAAAATTTGTAGAGTTTAGAAACACCATCTGTTTCAACAAAGTAAAAAAAATACTGAAGAACATAAATGTAAAAAAAATAGATGACTTAAATTTCCATACAAGAGCAGACAGAATTTCTGACTGAGGAGCAGAGGCTCTGTGGAGCAGGAGGTCTGCAGGAGGAATTCAAATAAGTGGGAAAGTTGTGAGGGTGGGTTATCAGAGCTCTGAAACAAGGGTTGTTAGCATGCATTGCTGGAGAGGAGGCATTCATCTCCCACATAATGACACACAGTAAGAAGACTCCTGCTCTGAGAAATCTCCCTCTAGTCCGACATCACAACATCTATCTATCTATCTGTCTGTCTGTCTGTCTGTCTGTCTGTCTGTCTGTCTGTCTGTCTATCTATCTATCTATCTATGCTAACACAGTATATGTAAATGGATTGATATTTTACTGATATTTTCCTATTGTTTCATTTGACCTTCAGTTGAATCATGTCTGGGGTAATAGGATATGAAGACCACAGGGGTCTGAATGCTTTTAGGTGCATTAAATATTTAATATTTGAAATAAAGACAGTGAAGGAGATTTAAGGACGATACACCATGTGTCAGATGACACTTCTTTTGCGTTTTGCTCCACCCGGCCACCAGAGGGTGGCAGTTGTCCCAAGGGATGGCGACGATTTGGAAGAGGAAGAGGCCAGGGACAACCAACATAAATAACCCCTGCGGCCATGGTTACAATGCTTGCTCATTGTTTGCTCTATCCACTGTGCTGCTATCTTTCTTTAACATCTTATCTTGCCCTTGTCTACCCTTGTTGACTGCCTCATGACTCTTCTTACCAGATTATCCACACCTATCCATGCCGCCCACGACCACAAGAACGTGTTGCCATCCAAAACAAGATTCCCCATGGTCCCCATTCAGAATTGTTGTGTCTGAAGCCACAGCCACTACAGCAACAGCAAAGACATGTGGCACCAGCAGCAAGACTCACTCCAGCAGCTGGGCACCTGGCCACCCAAGTGCAGTTGTTCCAGCAGCTACTCGTCAACCAACCCAATCACAGGTGCAACATCCACACCAACCTGCGCCATGTCACCCTCCCACTCCATGAATCTACCGGGTCCAAGCAGTGCCTCGTCAAGCAGTTCCATCTCTGTGCTGTTCTGCGCATTTGCACTGCGAACTTCCATGATGATGAAGCATCCGTGGTTTACGGCATCACCTGGTTGACCGGACAAGCCCTGGAATGGACCAACCCCAAGGTTGAGCAGCACAGAAAAGCCATGCACCTCCTTCAACGCTTCCTGCGGAATTTTTTGCCAATTCTCAGAAATGGCCATGGACCATCAAAGTCTCGGCTGTGACAGTCTGGCCTCCACCTATCACCATCATCCAGCTCCAACAGTTCCTCAGCTTTGCCAAATTCTACCGCTGTATCATCCGCAACTTCATTCATGTTGCCAATCCTATGACTTCAAAGGCAAGCCCTCACCCCTCATCAGGACCTCCGACGCCCTCCGGCTTTCACAAAACTTTAGCACCTCTGGCTTGTCCTAACACACCCTGATCCCCAATTGACCTTCACGGTGGAGGTTAACATCTGCAGTCTCAGGATCGGGCAGTTCTCAGTCAACTCTTCCTCATACTGACCGACCAAGAACTTGGCCTACTTGCAGTAGGCAAGCCTCGCCAGGCATGCAGGGTGTTGTTTTTTACCCGCATCCACTTTACCCTGTCCTACATCCCAGGTACCAGTCAGTCTTGTCTTCACTGATGTCTTTGGGGTCTGCGTTCTCCCAGTCCACTTGGGAGTTGGAAAGGATGCTGAAGATGTCCACGCTGGTCCCTTGTGCCGGACACTCACTTCCGGGTGTCCGGGATCATTGCAGGGTCCATCACGTGCCGCAGTGTGACCCCCCACCCACAAATGTAATCTGAAGGTGCTCTTCACTATCGTCTTCCTCCTCGGCTTAATTCTGCTTCTGTGCTTCTTGGATGGGCTGCTGCATTCTGTCATGACCACACGCTGATGGGGGCAGAGATGGGACATACTGAACAAAAGGGATTTTTTAATAACAAACAAAAATGGCAATAAAGAATATCAAAAGGAAACAAACAAAAACAGACCTGCATGCGTGAGGCACAAGGCCAGGAACAAAAAATAACTAAGTCTATTGGGTCCACATTACTGCACACAATATCAAACAGTTCCTTTTAACAGGGCCCTAACCTGAATACACAGAATTAATCATGTTATCATTTAAAAAATGTGTGATTACTTGTTTCAAAATACATTGACAGGCCCAATATTAATATGAGCATATATGACCTTTAATTGAGATTTCCAACATTATAATGAAAATGTGTAACTTCTTATGAAAGACATGACTGAATATGGCTTTAAGTGAAAGTGAAGACAAAGTAAAGTGCCTGTCATTGTGAAACACAGCACAGCACATAGTGCAGGCAAAAAAATGTGTGCTCTGCTTTTAACCCATCACCTTAATGAGCAGTGGGCAGCCATGAAAGGTGCCCAGGGAGCAGTGTGTGAATATAGTACCTTTCTCACAAGGCAACTGGCATCCTTCTATTTATGGGTCCATTTCCTTACATGCTAGGTCACCACTTCCCCTTCATAATAACAATTGCCATAACTCAATAACAACTGGTCCTAATTGTACTAAATGACAGACCAATTATACCATGCCAAAAAGTACCTTTACACTTTTGAAAAAACAACTAAAATTGACATCTCCCTTTGAGTTTCCCAGTCAGTACCCTGATGTGACACTCGGCGTTGTTTATTTATATGGATCAAAATGCCAATAGTTATGTAACAATTGGGCATTCTTCTGAAAATATTTTTTTTTGCATCTAGTGGACACTTTATTGTCCTTGGCTTCCTTATATGAAGCATATGAACATGTTTAACCTTCCTATTTCGCTGAAGGGCAAGCTGATCCCTTTTGACTTTGTGTTACTTAAAATGCGGGTTGCCCTCACTTTACTGCTTGAAATAGCTTAAGTATTTCTCATTTAAGGCTATGAACCTGTGCTGCTATGGAACTGCTTCTGACCCTCATAAAAGGGTTTAGTTGCTCAAAGTAAAACCTTTATTTTTAAGGCCACTAATGAAGCCACAACCTCTCAAAAAAAAAAAAAAAAAAAAAAAGACTTGAAATAGAATTTTCTCACTGGACCACACCAGGTCCTGCATCAGACAGATCATCAAGCCTTTCAGAATCAGAATCAGAAAACTTTATTAATCCCGTAGGAAATTGCTTTCATGAACTAGATTTGGTGTAATTACAAATGTTGTATTTCATTATAGTGTCGATATGTATTTTGGATTGAAATCAGTTAGCAATGGAATTATGGTCTGTTATAGCTCCCATAATAATTATTGGATATTTTTGCTGTGCGGAATCACAATGTTGGATTCACACATGTACCAGGATATGACAATGATTGAACAAGGACTAGATACATTCAGGTATTTATATTTCTTACATGCAGGTGAGTGCAATCATGGTAATCAGGGTACACAAGACATGTAACAAGGAAAACTTGGCACAGAGTGACAGGGACAGTTCAGCTTTTGTCCTGCGGAGATCTGTAAGATGGACATTCTGCAGGGCCACAAAGCTTCTGCAGTCTTGCGGAGAGGCCCATCACCTCTTTGTTGTCCATATAAAGATATGGAATGCTGTAATGCAGTTTGACAAAGGTCAAACGGCATTACAGCATTTAGCAGCCTTCCCCTGAGCAAAAGGTGCGAAGCGCCAGCCCTGCTCTTTGTCTGCCCCAGACGGGAGACACTGTGGGCATGACAGGAAAGAAACAACAAATTCTGATTGGCCTGTGACAACTTCCTGGGAGTCAAATGTATAAAGGAATGTTCACTTGTGGTCTCTGGACTTCCATTTTCTTTTCCATTGGGAACTGAGGGGAATCTTCCCTGAGTCTTTTCTATTTATCTATTTTTCTATTTATCTATTTTTCTTCTCCTTCCTTTTATTTTTGGTTTTCTTCTGGGGAAGCCATTCTTTTGTTGATTTGAATGTAAGATTGGGGTCATTGTCATGTTTAAAGAAACATTATAGAAACATGAATTCAATGCAAGAAATATATTTTGTATTTTTTTTGTAGCAAGAGAAAAGCCAAGTATGATTATTTTTTCAGTTGCCAAACACTTCTTGCTTTGGAGAACCTCAATTCTTTAACATTTTGCCTTGTTTGAAAATGTTCTTTCTTTATTACATAACCTCATGTGAGTTGTTTTATTCCTTTGTCTTGAATTTAGTTCTATAGTGTAAAAAAATACAAAACATATAAATGAGGAGGTGTGTCCAAACATTTGCTTGTAATTTCAAAAAGGATATTTTTGCATAAAAGTGAAGTGATTGTGTGAAGTGATTGTGAAATACTGCAGCACAGCACACAGCGCACACAACGAAATGTGTCCACTGATTTTAACCCATCACCCTTGGGGAGCAGTGGGTAGCCATGACAGGCACCCGGGGAGCAGTGTGTAGGGACGGTGCTTTCAGTGGCACCTCAGTGACACCTTGACCGCTAGGTCAGGGGGCAGTGGTGGCCTAGCGGTTAAGGAAGCGGCCCCGTAATCAGAAGGTTGCCGGTTCGAATCCCGATCCGCCAAGGTACCACTGAGGTGCCACTGAGCAAAGCACCATCCCCACACACTGCTCCCCGGGCGCCGGTCATGGCTGCCCACTGCTCACTCAGGGTGATGGGTTAAATGCAGAGGACAAATTTCACTGTGTGCACCGTGTGCTGTGCTGCTGTGTATCACATGTGACAATCACTTCACTTTACTTTATTTAAGGTCACCACTGCCACTAATGTTTGAAGTAATCAAATATTTGAGTGGTAACATACCTCCCAATGATAACAGATTTTTTTTCAAAAACACAATGCACTGTTCCAAATTATTATGAACAACAGAGCTGAAAATGGTAATTTGTTGAATTTGCAGCATTAGAAGGTCCTATTTACTAAAATCAAAAGCAATTTTAATAAAAAAAAATTAACCTAAGACCATGTTGTCATCTGCATCAATTTAACTTGTTTGGAGTTTTTGGAGAGTCTCTTTGCTGAATGTCAGAATCTCCTCCCAGAGCTGCTATTTGGATGTGAACTGCCTCCCACCCTCCAAAGTTGAGGATCCTGCAAAGTTTTCTGGGCCCACTGCAGTCATTTTTGCACTCGAGGATTGGTTAGTGAAGGCCGAATATAAGGTTTATGCATAACTGAAAGCCTCTTGAGGATCTGTGAAATATACACATATAGTTGATGTTCAGGTTGCCAGTGCAGGGAAGCCACTTATGTTTTGCTCCCAATGACCTCAGCACACCCCAGGTGTTCTCAAGTCTGTCTGGAGACAGAACTTCCACACGTCTAAAGATTTTTGGGGTTTTGACCTGTACATTTTTCATGTCTATGCGGTCTATGCCAGCTGCAGATCTGGAACATCTTGGACATCTCTGAACCTGTCCACCTGTGCCTCAGTGCTGAGTGTAATTACCATGAAGCTACGCAACTCTGCTGGACTAATTATGGTTTTAATTATGTTCATTAAACAATTGTTCATTATTGTTTATATGTGTTTTCTTATGTTTTTCTATTATATTTCTATTTTGGATGTGTTTTTAACATTACAACTTTACATCCCAATAACAGTATATGGTTTAAATAAAAAGAAAAAACCCCGAAATTAATAGTTGTAAAAGTTTTTTTTTTATTTACTTAAAGATATGAATTGGAAAACTGCATTTATTTAAAGTTTTATTTAAAATGTAACAACAAAATTTCCTCATGGAAATTTGAACTCACTTAGGTGTGTATGCAGCCTTTAGTACTCTATCATCATGTAAAACAAACAATTTTTTCATGTCTGTGGTGGGTCATATTTAAAAGTGAAGAATATGTATAAGGCCATCGTTCTTCTGTTTTTTTTCCCTATGTTATTCATGAAACATGGGATATTTTAACACAATGACACATTAAAATGGACCGCTTGTGGTCTGTTGTCTACTCTGGTAAAATGTGCTCAGTAGACTTTCCTTGGTGGAAAGGACAGTCGGGGTAGATGCATAAGAAAGGGCTAATCACTCATGGACAGGAGTGAGGCGATGAAGGTTAAATCATTTCTCAGCAGCAAACATCTCACTGTTTATAGACACCCATAGTTTTCAGCTCAGTCTGGGGCATTGCTGAACTTGCCTCCTCTCTTGAGGTGAGTCAGACTGATGTCTTCTGACAAGTCTCATTCCACTAGAGAGAAAGGGAGAGAGAGAAGGCCTGTCATAAGGACACCATTGCCCAAATACTTGCCTCAGGGTGTCCTCCCCACTGGCTCACATTATACAAACAAGAAGCTAAAAATAACAAGATGGAGAGGTAGAGAGAGCTCTGCTGCTGAAATATGCATAATTTGAAAGAAAAAAACACAAATAACTTTATAGAACTTTTTATATACTTCAGTACCTTCAGTAAAACTGACCCTGGTTATATCTTTGACCTTTGAATTAACAAAGTCAGGTTTTTTTAAAACATTGGCACCAATAAAATATTTGTGAGGCCAGATGATGTCAGGAAAGATTCAAACTCTTACCGGATGTAATTTGCCTGCAGAGAAGCTGTAAGCATTAATTTTTTATTGACTCTTTATCTCTTCGTGACATTCACTCTAGGGATTAATGCTGTAATGTGATTATGGCATTTCTTTTATATTTCTAGATAAATAATTGCAATGACTGTGGTGATTTAAAGAGTTTTTTTATAAAGACGGATTGGAGACTGTTGTATACAATACTGCGTTTTTTCATTTTCACAATTACAGTGAAATTAGTTCTCCAGGCCTTGTTTTTAATTACAAATGTGTTATTCCACACACTCAGCCTCTTATGGTGTTGGAGCAAGGCATAATGAAATAAAACGCAAACATTAGATGCTGCCAAAATGATATTTTTACCGTTAATTACAGTCATAATATCCCCATAAATGTTTGACTCATTTTGACAACATTCACAATTAGAATGTAGGGTCTCCCATGACAAATTGGTCAAGACAAAGAATGGTTCTGAAGACCTTTCATAAAAGGAACAACAAAGAGCCAGTGTACCCAGAGGGTTACCGGGGTCCCACCGTAGAGCCAGACCTGCGGGTGGGGCCTGTGAGTGAGCGATTGGTAGCCAGGATTTTCGCTCATGGGGCCCGGTCGGGCCCAGCCCGAACTGGATACATGGGCTCATCCAACTGTGGACCAACCACCTGCAGGAGGAACATGAAGGGTCAGGTGCAATGTAGACCGTGTGGCAGACCGAGGCGGGAGCTTTGGCAGTCCAATCCCCAAAAAAAGGAAACTGGCTATTGGGACATGGAACGTCACCTCTCTGGTGGGGAAGGAGCTGGAGCTTGTGCGGTACTGGCTAGATATAGTTAGACTCACCTTGACAAATAGCATTGGCTCTGGAACCCATGTCCTTGAGAGAGGTTGGACACTCTCCTTTGCTGGAGTTGCTCTGTGTGAGAGGCAAAGGGCTGGGGTTGGCTTTTTGTTAGCCCCAAGACTCTCAGGCTGTTTGTTGGGGTTTACCCCGGGGGACGAGAGGGTAGCTTCCCTGTGCCTTCGGGTCGGCAATGGGTCTTGACTGTTGTTTGCGCTTATGAGCCAAACAACATTACCCACCCTTTTTGGAGTCCCAGGGACGAGTGCTAGATAGTGCTCTGGCTGGGGACTCCATTGTCCTGCTGGGGGACTTCTACGCTCACATGGGCAATGACAGCATGACCTGGAGGGGTGTGATTGGGAAGAAATGGCTCGCCAGATCTGAACTCGAGTGGTGTTTCGTTATTGGACTTCTGTGCAAGCCGCAGTTTGGCCAAAACGAACACCATGTTCAAACATAAGGATGCCCATAGGTACATTTGTTACCAGGGCAGCCTAGGTCGCAGGTCAACGATTGATTTGCAGTCATATATTTTTTGGACACTCGAGTGAAGAGAGGAGCGGAGCTGTCAACTGATCACCACCTGTTGGTGACTTGGATCAGGTGGCAGGGGAAGATGCCACGTAGACCCGGCAGACCCAAATGTATTGTGAGGGTCTGCTGGGAACGGCTAGCAGAAGAACATGTCAATTTGGTGTTCAATTCCCACCCCTGGCAGAGCTTGGACCGCGTCCCGAGATCAGTGGCGGACATTGAGTCCGAATGGACCTTATTGAGGTGGCTGTTGCTAGCTGTGGTCGCAAGGTGGCCGGTGCCAGTTGTGGCAGTAACCCCCGTACCCCTGGTGAACACCAGAGGTTAGGGGAGCCGTCAGGCTGAAGAAGGTGGCCTACAGGGCATGGCTGTTCTGTGGGTCTCCAGAAGCAGCAGACAGGTACCGGACGGCCAAGTGGGGTGCAGCAGTGGCAGTTGCCGAGGCAAAATCTCGGGCGTGGGAGGAGTTCAGTGAGGCCATGGAGAAAGACTACCCATCGGCTACAAAAAGGTTCTGACAAACCATCCAAAGCCTCAGGAGAGGAAGGCAGCAACTTGCTCACACTCTTTACAGTGGGGATGGGGAGCTGCTGATGCCGACTGAGGCTATTGTTGGGTGGTGGAAGGAACAACAACAACAACAACATTTATTTCTTATATAGCCCAAAATCACATACAGTATGTCTCAATGGGCTTTGACAGGCCCTACAGTTGACACCCCCCACACTTGACCCTTCTGCACACAAGGAAAAACTCCACACAAAAAAACTCTAGGAGTGAGAAAAAAGGAAAGGAAGAAACCTTGGGAAGGAGTGATACAGAGAGGGACCCCCTTCCAGGGTAGAGTGAGCCTGCAAATGGTGTCAGTGCAGGGTTGGATATGATATAATGAGTCCTACAGCTGTAGGGTTGGAGAAGTCCAGGATGTATTCAGTGTCATGGTCTAGATTACGTGTCCGTAATGATGTTACTGGTCCATTTGAAGATCCCTGAAGCTGTAGTTGTAGTGGTGGTGGTGGCTGTGGTGACCCTCTGGTTTGTGTTATGTTTTGTCCTTGTAAAGCAGTTGTCAGGAACCAGGATGTATCTGCTTGTCTCTTCACTAGGGTCTGCCAGTGGTCTGGGTGCTTGATTCCGTGTCTCGGAGAAAAACAAACAGAAGCAGCGGCAGACGGTTGCACTGTACGACTGATACTGAAATCTGTGGTTATAATGGTATATTGGTGCTACAGTGGCCCGGTACCCTAACTAGGACAGCCTAACTGGTGAATTTAACTTTGTCTGTGTCTAACAGGGGGACTCTGTGATAAACTGGACTTTATAATTGACACTGCGTCAAAATCAAGTGAAATGAGGGTCTAGGACTTTAGCAAAAAGCCAGAGAAAACAGATAGGTTTTGAGATTGGATTTAAACACTGAGACTGTGTCTGAATCCCGGACACTGACAGGCAAGCCGTTCCACAATTGCGGAGCTCTATAGGAGAAGGATCTGCTCCCAGCTGTGACCTTCTGTACTTTTGGTACCAGTAGTGACCCCGCACCCATTGATCGAAGGGGGCGTGGCGGTTCGTAAGGAACCAAAAGTTCACTCATGTATTGCGGGGCAAGACCATTTAGAGCTTTATAGGTTAAAAGTAGGATTTTGTAGTCAATCCTAAATTTGATGGGTAACCAGTGCAGTGATTGTAAGACTGGGGTGATGTGGTCAAATTTCCTGGTTCTGGTTAGAACTCTGGCTGCAGCATTCTGTACTAGCTGGAGTTTACTCATGCACCTACTAGAGCATCCAGACAATAATGCGTTGCAGTAATCTAACCTTGATGTAATAAATGCATGGACCAACTTTTCTGCATCATGCATTGAAATGATATTTCTTATTTTCGCAATATTTCTAAGGTGAAAGAATGCTATTCTAGTGACATTATCTACGTGCGAACTGAATGAGAGACCTGCATCAATGATGACACCTAGATCCTTCACTTCAATACTCGGTGAGATACAAAGGCTATCCAGGGTTATTGTATAGTCAGCCAGTTTATGCCTGGCTGCTTGAGGCCCGATTACGAGCTGTTACATGTTGGTTAACTCCAACTGAGTCTAATAAAGACAGGAATGCGATTCTTAGTGAGTCTTCTAATTTATCACAGTGGATGTTAAAATCGCCGACAATTAGGGCTTTATCCACAGATACAACTAAGTTGGAGACAAAATCTGTAAATTCACTAAGAAACTCAGAATAAGGTCCAGGGGGTCTATAAATAATAATCAATGGAATGGTGGTAGTAGCCATCTGGTGGTAGTAGCCTAATGGGTAACACACTCGCCTATGAACCAGAAGATCCGGGTTCGAATCCCGCTTACTACCATTGTGTCCCTGAGCAAGACACTTAACCCTAAGTTGCTCCAGGGAGACTGTCCCTGTAACTACTGATTGTAAGTCGCTCTGGATAAGGGCGTCTGATAAATGCTGTAAATGTAAATGTAAATGTAAATGAATGAATTTAGGATTTTTATTTTGTGAGACTACATGAGTTATATTGGTATATAGAATCTCAAAAGAGTTAAATCCTTGTCCGGGTTTATGAGTAATACCGAGGTTATCCTTATAAATTACTGCGACGCCACCTCCTCTTCCAGTTAAGCGAGGTTGGTGTACATAGCTGTATCCAGGAGGACTAGACTCGTTTAATGCTACAAATTCATTTTGTTTTAACCAAGTTTCAGTCAGGCATAGTACATCAAACCCCTGATCTGTAATCATTTCATTGACAATGAGCGTTTTAGGTGTAAGGGATCTAACATTTAATAATCCTATTCTTATGCCGGGGGTGCTGGTGGTACATTCAGAAGGAGTGATAGTAACGGGTAGTAAGTTGCTGAAACAGACACCCCGCCCAGTCCGTGGAACAGACACAGTGTCAGCATATTTATGAGTTTTATTATTAACGTTTCTTGTAGAATCTCTTGTTTTAATAGAGCGAGGTAAAGACACAGTGTCAATATTGTACACGCTGGGTGGCGGCTCTATGCAAATGGCAGACGCTCGGTTTAGCCGGTCTGTCTGCTGCCTGGTCTCGGCTCTGGCGAGTCAGTTTTGTTTTTTGGTTCTAAGACTATGAGCCAATTTTTTAGACAACTGAGTGGCACCCGCCCAGTTGGGGTGGATGCCGTCTCGCCCAAAAAGACCAGGCTTCCCCCTAAATGTTGGCCAGTTATTAATAAAGCCCACTTTATTTTTTGGACACCACTCCGACAACCAGCGATTTATATCGAGGAGCCTGCTACAGGTCTCGTCGCTACGCCGAAACTGCGGTAATGGGCCAGAGCAGATTACTGTATCCGACATCGTTTTAGCCAGTTCAAGCATCTCTATAAAATTATCTTTAGTTATTTCCGACTGGCGTAGCCGGACGTCGTTAGCGCCGACGTGAATCGCTATACTAGAGTACCTGCGGTTATTTTTTGCCAGCGATTTTAAATTTGCGCGGATGTCGGGCGCTCTGGCTCCAGGAAAACACAGGATTTTATTCGCTGGTGCCGGTATCCTCATGTTTCTAACTACAGAGTCTCCAATGATTAGAGCCGGTGGACTGTAGGACCCAGCGGATGCCTCGCTGAGGGGGGGGGGGGCGGTTCTGAACGCGAACCGGTGTGTGGTGCCCAGGTGGTGGGGGAGCTTGGCGGGTCGCCACGGAAGCTCGCTTGTGTGATTTACGCCGAGCCGTCACCCAACTGCCCTGCTGTCCGGAGGGCGCTACTGGTACCGGCGCCGGGGTAGACACACTCACCGGCTGACTGGGCTGGTGCGCGTCCGGGACTAGAAAAGAGTCAATTAAGACTTCTATTTCCCTAATTAAATATACATTTCGGATGCGCTCCTCTAGCTCGGCTATTCTCTCCGTCATTTCCACTAGTCTCCTACACTTCCCACAGGTGAAATCCTCACTACTGACGGAGTTCGTCAAGCTGTACATCTCACACACTGCACATGGAATTAGCGAAGGAGCCATAACTTACGTTTTTTGGCGATTAATTCTGAGGTGGTTCAGGAAGTCCTTGGACGTAATACAGGCTCGCGCCAAACACACCAAACAGTGCAGCACCGGAAACAGGAAGCAGGAATACTTTGAGGAGCTCCTCAATCCCACCAATGTGCATTCCAAGGAGAAACCAGAGCTGGAATACCTGGGTATGGACTGTCCAATCTCAGGGGCAGAAGTTGCTGAGGTAGTCAAACTGCTACACAGCGGATGAGATCCGACCTGGGTATCTCATGGCTATGGATGTTGTAGGGCTGTCATGGTTGACACATCTATACAACATTGCGTGGACATCGGGGGCAGTTCCGTTGGAGTGGCAGACTGCGGTGGTGGTCGCCATTTTTAAGAATGGGGTCTACTCCAAGGTTCTGGAGAGGAGCGTCCATAGTTGAATCTCAGATTGAGGAGGAGCAATGTGGTTTTCGTCTTGACTGTAGAACTGTGGACCAGCTCTTTACCCTTGCTGGGGTGATGGAGGGGGCATGGGAGTTTGCCCGACTAATCTACATGTGTTTTGTGGATTTGGAGAAGGCTTATGACTGTGTCCCCAGGGGAACCCTATGGGGGGCGCTCCAGGAGTATGGTGTGGATGACCTTTTGTTAAGGGCCATTCAGTCCCTGTACCAAAGGAGCGTGAGTTTGGTCCGCATAGCCGGCAGTAAGTCGGACCTGTTCCCGGTGAGGGTTGGACTACACCAGGACTGCCCTTTGTCAACGGTTCTGTTCATAACCTATATGGACAGAATTTGTAGGTGCAGCCATGGTGTGGAGGGTGTTGAATTTGGTGGCAGGAGAATCTCGTCTCTGCTTTTTGCAGATGATGTGGTCCTCCTAGCTTCATCAGGCTCTGACCTTCAGCTCTTGCTGTGTAGGTTTGCAGCCGAGTGTGAAGTGGCTGGGATGAGGATCAGCACCTCCAAATCTGAGACCATGGTTCTCGACCGGATAAGGGTGGCTTGCCAAGTGTAGGAGTTTAAGTATCTCGGGGTCTTGTTCACGAGTGAGGGAAGAAGGGAGCAGGAGATCGACAGGCAGATTGGGGCAGCGTCTGCAGTGATGTGGACGCTGAATTGATCTGTCATGGTGAAGAGGGAGCTGAGCCAGAAAGCAAGGCTCTCGATTTACCGGTCGATTAAAATAGCTAAACAAAGAATATGGTCCTCAGTAAGGAAGAATATGTTCCTCAAGGCATAGTTTAACTTCTAGCAATTAATATGTTTTTTCCTGATTTTAGTATAGTATATTGAAGACCACTGTAACTGCACGCTGGAGTTAATCTTTGCTAAGTGGCACTTAATTTGATCTATTAACATTTTGTGCACCGCAGTGCCTAGTGCTTTCAATGTGTGTGTTGTGCACCAAAAAGATCCCTGAGAAGTGTTTTGCCATCCCCAGCTACTTTCAGATACATAATTAGAGTCTCCTTTTGTCATGATCCGGTCCGAAATGGGGGTTACTCCGGTCCAGGATCCGGACCGGAGTTTCATTGTTGTCCTGTAAAATGTTCCCTAATCGTTTTCACCTGTGTCAAATGTATAAAGCTGCCCTGTTCGTTTCTGTCTGCTGTCAGGTCTTTGAAGTTATGTTCCGTGTTCACCAGTGTCTACGTCTTGGATGTCTCCCCTGTCCTGTGATTCACCACGGGGCAGTGGTGGCCTAGCGGTTAAGGAAGCGGCCCCATAATCAGAAGGTTACCGGTTCGAATCCCGATCCGCCAAGGTGCCACTGAGGTGCCACTGAGCAAAGCACCGTCCCCACACACTGCTCCCCGGGCGCCTGTCATGGCTGCCCACTGCTCACTCAGGGTGATGGGTTAAATGCAGAGGACAAATTTCACTGTGTGCACCGTGTGCTGTGCTGCTGTGTATCACATGTGACAAATCACTTCACTTTACTTTAAAACCCCTGTTCCGTGATGTCAGGTGAAAGCGTCCTTCATTCCTCATCACTCCTCGTCATCCTCTCCGTTCACCCGCCGCGTCATGCCCGCATGGACGTGACAGAAAGACCTGACCCGCATTTGGACGCCACCTGACGCAGCCCCGCTGAGATCGGAGGAGCCGTGACTCGCCGGGAGGACGCCGCCAGCTTCCTTGTCCCTGGCCTTCCATGGCTTCATGTTCAGCAGGGTCCCGACCCCTGCCTCTCAGTCCCGTGTCTGGCGGTGTTGAAGGTGAGGAGCGGCCATTCAGCGGGGCGAGCCGGAGACTGACAGGGAGCGGCGGACGCATGCGGACGGCGGACGAGGTGCCGGTACCAAACTGGCCCGAATCCGTCTGCGCTGGACATCCACCGCTCGTCCATCTGGAATACCGGACCATTCATTCATTCATTCGGTCATTTATCATTCCTCCCTGTTCATCATCTTTTCTCTCCTCGAGTCGATTCCGTTCGATTCCTCCTGTCCACACGACCCATTCAGACTCTGTGTTTGGATTTTCCTCCCTCCTTCATGGACTTCTTTCTTCTGGCCCGCCAGGTGTCGTGCCATAGGAGGGGGGATTCTGTCACGATCCGGTCCGAAATGGGGGTTACTCCGGTCCAGGATCCGGACCGGAGATTCATTGTTGTCCTGTGAAATGTTCCCTAATCGTTTTCACCTGTGTCAAATGTATAAAGCTGCCCTGTTCGTTTCTGTCCGCTGTCAGGTCTTTGAAGTTATGTTCCGTGTTCACCAGTGTCTACGTCTTGGATGTCTCCCCTGTCCTGTGATTCACCATTAAAACCCCTGTTCCGTGATGTCAGGTGAAAGCGTCCTTCATTCCTCGTCATCCTCTCCGTTCACCCGCCGCGTCATGCCCGCATGGACGTGACACCTTTCCTATAATGACAGATTATTCTACACGAGAAAAAAAAAAAAAAACGATGGATTCATGTAGCCTCCAGCCAATTATTAACTGCTAATTAACTAATGGCCCTAATCATTTTTTTTCCATTATCAGCACATTGTAACAAATGTAAGAGACTGCAATTTTAAGGTTTAAGGCCTGTAGAGAAGGATACTACTTTGAGAAGTATTTCATTTAAAACATCATTCAAGATGATGTATGGCACTGAGCTTGTTCATTCATTTATATCAAATTTCATTTTCAGACAATTCAGACATATCATATTTTATTCAACAAATAAGATAATCTACCAAGTAAGCAGTTGGGATTTTCTCTAATTTTGATGACACAATAATGTTGGCATCTCATAAACAAACTTTTCACTGCATATTGCAAATGATAATAAGCTCTTTAAAGTAACTTATAATTATTTTAAATGAATTGCCTATGATTTTGATTCAGCATGGGATGATGTAAGGTTCATTTAACATGAATATCTATTTAATGAACTGTGGTAATTTGTTTCCTTGAAACTCCAGACAAATCTTTTTTATTTCTCCAAACATATTTTCTTTATTTAGTTTTCAGCTGCCAAGTGATCATATATTTTAAAAGGCCACAGGAGAGATTGAATGATGTGGTTTAAAGGTGGTTTACATAATGCCCTCATGACCTCAGTGCATCTTCACCCGATCAGGCATTTGTATAAATAAAAATAGTCTCTAAACTTCTCCATTCTCCAAAGGATTATATTGGGCAAAGTGACTCATAAATTAATTCACTAATGGAAACTATTTTCCATTGACAGTATTTGAGGAAATAAGCAGATGGCTACTTTTGACGTAATTCATTTGATATAATAATTAATACGAATTTTGGACAGATAAACACATTGTAAATCTGAATAGATGACCAGGCTGTGCACCATGCAATTTTGTGGTCTAGCATGTTAAAACCAGAGGGAAGCCTTTACATCACAATACAGCTGTTAGGATTAGCAAATATAATTAGTTTGTTTTAAAATAAAATTAAAAAAAACATTTCCAGGATAATCACTTTATGGATGCACATAATGCGATGAGTTGAGGCTGAGTTGAATTTTGACCACCAAAAAAACATAACCTAACACACTAAGGTGGAGGTTGTCAGATGTGCCTCATGTCAGATTCACTTGAGTGATGTGCATATCAGCTGCCATGTCACCCTGATGTGCAGAGCAGATGACAATATAAGCACCGCATTAGCGAGGCTCTCTGGCACTTGGTAATGAGCCCCATGACTGTATTTGCTGGGTGCTCTGTTGCTGTCTGGCCACTAATGAGAACCTGAATGTTTCGTTCTCCGACTGTTGGCCTGTGTCACACAGTGCCAAAACAAAAGCCTGAGAGGGTCTCACACCTCGCTGCGTTTCTCATGCTGAGGGCTGAAGCCGCAGTCGGGAGCAGTTTTTCATGTTTCGCTTGGAAAGGATAAGAGTGAAATTCATGCAGGCAGCACCATTATGCAAGGGAACACATGCCGTATGTTGAGGGGGGAAATTACATTTACTGCTTCTGCACCTTTGTACCACATTTGTCAGCATTCTATGCTACTCCTCTTGAAAGCAATATGGGATAAAGACTCACAGGAATAAGATGTCGTCTCTGGAAAGCTGTGTGGCTTTTAATTCTGATCTAGTGATCAGTATAGATGTAATATAAAATAAATAAAAAGGAATGACAGATTTGGCATAAATTAGTGTTTAAAAAGTAAGGTATTTGACTTTGAAAGTAAAAAGTCTCCTTTTGAACTGAAATTCCATGCATTTTTAGGAATGCAGTTTCAATTTTCTTGGAATTCAGATGCAATTTAATACATTAAGATTCAGTACGTACAATTCAACTGTCATTTTTGTGCAATTCAGTTTAAAATATATTTCATTTTCTACTGGCACAAATCTCTGCCCATAGTTTTAAATTTAGTGAATCATTATTTTTAGTCAATAGCATAGGGTGTACATGGTCACATGTTTTTCAGTTAAGGTCTCGTACACCTGTGTGGACACTTTGATTTGCTACAATGAGCAGAAAAATATTTGTATTGTTCTCATCCAGATGGTATGCCTGCTTAAAAAAAGAATTTTGACATTATTTTTCTACTGTAATACAAATGAACAGTGAAATGAGTAAATGTTAATTTTTGGGTGTTTATCAACTCAGCATAGAAATTAGACATTTTCTTTTAAAAAAAGGTTACAGGCAATCACTTTAAATAATACAAAGATTCTGTTCAAGGCCTCTATTGTGAAGATTAAATTAAATAACAATATTGGAATGAAACAATTCTATTAGATGGGCTGCAGGAACAGGATTAGGAACTCCTGATGAAAGTGATCATCACTACAGATATCAGGGTTACTTTTGGGGTTACTTTTTGTCCAATACTATGCAGCCGAAAAAGTCCATAAGAGCTTGACAGTCAATGTCCTGAATCATGATGGTTGTTAGTGTGCAACAAGAAGGCCTTTCGCTCAGGATAACAGTGAATAATATGACTACACTTTTTTTTTTTTTTTTTTAATCTGTGCATAGAGGAATTCTTTTTATGTACTGTATAACATAAGAGCATTTCACTGTGTCTATGTATGCTCAATTAAGCTGCGTGTGTAGAAGTAATTTGTCACTGTCACAGCTGGAATAAAACATTTATTTGTGTTACTTTAACCAAACAGTCTTAGAGTTTTAACAAGCTTACTTTTGTTCTTCGGTGACACATTATGAATGTTTTATGTTATGCACCAGCTTAAGTGATGTACTGACAAGAACAATTCGTCATGTTTGTTTAATTCTTAACGCCACTGTTGTTGGAAAACCAAGTCATCCCCCTGCTCCTGAGATAGTATTCGCCACTGTCATGCCTGAGTATGAATGTCTAAAGAAGACGATGGATGGCGAAGGTTCTTTTCAGGTTGAAGTGGTTTACATTGCTTTGAGTGTAGGAAGAGTTTTGATTATTTGTTGCATTGGCTGGCCACATACTTCATACCTCATCTTTGCAAATGTTTTGCACAGGCCCAGGGCCACAAAGAAAGAATAAATCTATATTTAGAAAATATCACCTGATGATCTCCCACTCACTTTAGACTGTGTTTCTTCCCCACACTTGTCGCCAGGACTCTCAAGTCTCACACGTGAACCAGGTTACACATCCCTTGTGTTTCTCACACTGAGCAGTAAGGGTTAAATTACACCAAGATCCAAAATTAGCATCAGCATGGCAGATACATTTAGCAAATGCTTGCCCCTTAATTCTTACTTTACTCTTCAATTTTCTTTGAATCAAGACCTAAGGTTGTTACACTAGCAAAGCGTTAATTCCACTAGAGCACATTTCCTCTCCCTGATATCTCCCTGAGTCATGTTAAAATACTGAGTTGTATGTCAGTGTGACATTGTTATACTTTATCTAAGAAATCAGTGACTCTTCTACCATCCCTTTCAGCATGTCCCCATTTAATATGGTCCCCAGTTGATGCCCAACACAGGTCAGTGGAAAAGGGCCTTAATTGACACAGGTCTGTGTAACGAATTCGCTCAAAGGGAAATATTTATAATTAATTATAACTGGTTATAATTAACAATAAACATTTAGATTAGATTTTAGGATAAACTGTAGCAGAATTAATGTTACAATTACTTGATCTGTCCGTCCACCGAGCAGATAATATAATTATTTATCAATTCTAGAAAAGGTTATTCCCTGGCCAAGGAAAATAACTTTTCCCACTCTGCAGTGCTAGCAGTAATTTAGCATGTAGCTTAAACTGTCAACGTTCAGTGACTCCAGATTGCAAGCAGCACACAAAAACAAACGATTGTGAATTTAAAGAATTTAATAAACTAGGCTAACATACAACAATTAAACAAACATATACACACAGGATAAAGGAAAGTAAGGAAAAGAGAATGGCAGAATTACACATCAATTAACCACAGCCTACTGAGAATCGTCAGAGAGTCAAGGTTCACCTTAAAAAGGGGTTCAAGCTTAAACACGCACCTAAATAGTTATAGACGTTACTTGCATTGGTCCTTGTTTCATGCAAAAGAGTCCTGATGCGGTAGGGTCACGATCCTCGACCTTTAGGTGTGAGCTGGAGGTCTTCCTTGAAGTTACTTGAAGGTAAACTTGCCAAAGAGTAAGCCCACGAGGTGAGCTTAACAAAGTGTTGAAAAGACGTGTCTCAGGAGGAAGAAAGATTTTCTGAGCCCCCGCGTGGCCTGTGTGAAGTGCTTTTTGATGCTTTCTGGCACGCCCATCATGTGGCCTGAATGGCCAATCACAAGTGTGAATTTTTAGTGGGAGAAGTTTCCTTTGTCTTGGTTTACGACTGATTGACATTTTTATGGCTGGCCCAGTTACAGTTACAATTTCTACCTTATAGAAATTGTATGATGCATTTTGTGATCACATAGTATGCATCACTGTTTCAGTAATAAAGAGAAGTTCCTTCTGACACCAAGAAAGGGACCTTTAGGAAGTAGGAAAGTAGAGATACACTTATACACTTACATAGGTAATTAGAGTTTACCTAATTCAAAATAGAAAGTTGTAACTAGTATAGTTAATACAAGGGAACGTACACACAATGCATGCAAATACGGGATCCACTTATAATCGCATATTCCTAGCACAAGATACAGAAAATGTGTTTAAGTGTGTGCGTGATTGTGTATTGCAAGGGTGGGGCCTGGCAGGAGGTCTTTTGGAATGCTTTGAAGTTTGGAGCCCCACCCTGGGGGAAGACTGTGGTCAATCAAGCATCAATATAAGTGTAGGCTGAGGTGTCCTGGTTTGTAATTTATATGTAGATGTCAAAGGCTAAAAGATCGACCATCTGTGATCCTACGCAGACGCTACATCTGTGATGCAAAAAAGGTTTCAGACAGCTGTGTAAGTAGTGATTGTCCTGAGAGTTTTTGTTCATTGATTTTGATGTGGCATTCATATTTTGGAAGGTCCAGTGGAAGGCGTGCTGTGATTGAAGTAAAGTGATTGTCATTGTGATACACAGCAGCACAGCAACATGGTGCACACAGTGAAATGTGTCCTCTGCATTTAACCCATCACCCTTAGTGAGCAGTGGGCAGCCATGACAGGGGAGCAGTGTGTGGGGATGGTGCTTGGCTCAGTGGCACCTCAGTGGCACCTTGGCGGATCAGGATTCGAACCGGCAACCTTCTGATTACAGGGCCACTTCCTTAACAGCTAGGCCACCACTGCCCCAGTGGAAGTGAGATCATTTAAAAAAAATTATGCCATATTTCTTTACAGAAAATGAAGAAAGTCAAAGAATCTTATAATGAATATAATTATAATGATTTGCATCAGGCCCAAACCCCACACAAGGGTTTATATGAATAGTTGTTACAGGTAGGGTGGTAGTAGCCTAGTGGGTAACACACTCGCCTATGAACCAGAAGACCCAGGTTCGAATCCCACTTACTACCATTGTGTCCCTGAGCAAGACACTTAAACCTAAATTGCTCCAGGGAGACTGTCCCTGTAACTACTGATTGTAAGTCGCTCTGGATAAGGGCGTCTGATAAATGCTGTAAATGTAAATGTAAATGTTACAGTTCACCAACTGCACTTTGTGTCTGAGACCTGTGCCCTATAAACCCTGGTGTGGTTGTTCTCATGAAAATCCAACTAATATTGTATATTGCAACAACGTAAACTGGACCAGGACTGGATCCTCCTGAAGATTTCCATGTTGGTCATCACACACAGTATCATCCTCAATCACAGTTCTAACTATCATATTAGCCAGAGCTTTGGCAACTGTGCTTCCATGTTTGGTTATTTATTTCAGATAAAAAAAAAAATGTCCACTTTGCTCAAAAAATTACCTATGAGTTTAACACTCTATGAAAAAGTTAGGCCGATCAAATGTAAATGATTGTGAATGGCCATGTCACTGTGAATAAACAAGGCTTAAGGTTCATTTTAACCCCAGGGTGAAGAAAAAGTGGGTGAAGCGAAGACAGGGAGAAGATTAGATATCAGTAGATGATAACGGCCTCGGTACACAAGTTCTATATGTGTGAGCTTTAGATCAAAGTGATGTGTATATCAAGATTTTAGTAGTTCCAGCGCCAGTTGTTTGGAAACGGGAGATTTGGACAATTTGCAAATAAAAACCTCGAAATTAAATCCCCTCCTCAGACGTACACCCACATACCTATCCATAAAACCCCAGGATGCAATCGGATGTGTCTGTTTTCAAGAGATAAAGACCCGTTCACCGCATTCCATGAGCTGGGAAGTTGGCGCAACACAATCTGGCATTTTGTTCATGTAACAGGCAGTGCAACTGAGCTGTGTGTATGTGTGTGTGTGTGTGTTTAAGTGAGAGGAATAGAGCAAGTACTGGGAAACGGCTCAGCATGTAGGGTTTGCTTCTCTTCTGTTGTTTTGGCAAATGCCTTATAATAAGAACTACAGCGGGTACGTTTTGAGCGAGGGGGCTTTGAATTAATAGCACCACTCTGCCAGCAGAGTTTGAGTGAACTGGAGCATGGCAGAAAGTTATTTATTGGCGAAGGGGTGAAAACATTTCTCAGTTTTTTCCAACTCCCACTCTTCACCTAGAGAGGAAACATTTTCAACAGTCCAAAGATGGGAAAAGCAAAGAAGTGGTCCAAAAGATAAGAAACACCACCAACAACATATTTTATTGAAAAGATACCAGATCAAGGAGGGAGGATGAAAGTTCAGGGAAAATAAATAAATAAACAAACAAATAAAAATGCTGCTCCTTGCTCTCTGGGTGTTTTTTTCCTTTAAATCTTGTGTCAACAAAAAAACATCAAATGTTTTTTTTTCTTTTCCTTTTTTTTTTTTTTTTTTTTTTAGAAAAAATGGCTGATTTAGCAAAACCATAAAACCACCTGCACAGCTTCACGTTTGATTTGAAAACAGTTTTTGGTTCATAGTAAACGGTGCTTCTCTGAAAGCGAGAGTTATGAATTGACTTCCTGATGCGTTTGGTTAAGTCAGCTGCCACCACAGGCTAGGATACCTGTTTTATGTGCAGTTGATGTGCAATCAACTTTATACAAAACTCTCACAGGCTAAAGCAATTAACTCTCTTTAATTTTATTTAAACGTTCTGTGTTTTAGTATGATAGTTTTTCCAGGAGTTTGTGATTAAAAAGGCTAAAACTGACATCCAGTCAAGAGTATTGTTGTGACGACCAGGGGTTTGTATTTGTTTATGACACATGCCTTCAAGTCCATTTAATTTGACTGTTTATTTTGTATTTAGAATGAATACCCTTTTTCTGAGCATGTCCCGCTTCTGTGTCTCCTTCCCAATCCGACCCGAGACGTGACAATTGTGTTGGTCTGCTACTGTGCCATTAAATACTTAATGCAATAGATTTATTCACTAGCAAATAAAATGTATAAATATTTACTTCCTGTGTAATTCTGATCAATTTAATCTGATCAAATATATGTATGGTTGTAAAATTGATCCTATCCAGAGACAATCACATGAAGGTAGACAGTGTAGGATTTTTGGGTGGGAGCAATGGAGGCAGGCCCAAAGGTGTGGGACTGAGCGTGTAGAAAGCTGGAAGAAAGCTGGAAGTAGTTTGGACAGGTTGGGTCAGGATGGGATAGGGTGGTAGTAGCCTAGTGGGTAACACACTCGCCTATGAACCAGAAGACCCAGGTTCAAATCCCACTTACTACCATTGTGTCCCTGAGCAATACACTTAACCCTAAGTTGCTCCAGGGAGACTGTCCCTGTAACTACTGATTGTAAGTCGCTCTGGATAAGGGCGTCTGATAAATGCTGTAAATGTAAATGAAATGTAAATGGGATGCAGTGATGGTGTCAGAGGCGGAGATGAAATTTTGGTCAAGGATGGTGGGTGTACCTATAGTGGGTGGACTGTCCAAGGTGGGCACTAGCTGCAACTCTTAGTTTGTTCTTTAAGAACAACTGCTAGCAGTTCTGCTAGCAGAATGGTGACAGAAAATAAAATAAAAATTCTACATCCTGGCAGGATTATAACTTGTTAAATACAGTAATGGTATCTTTTTCATGGTGATGCAGTTTGAGTAGGTGCTATGTAATTGGCCTTAACAGCCCTTTTCCAGGCCACAGCGAATTGAAGACCGTAACCTTTAGCAGATAATCATATGTATTCAGGGTGTGAGCGCACAAAACACTTTCTGCCGCAAGGTGCTAAGCAATAAGCTGAATTCGTCTCAGCTTAAGCCTCACAAGCTGCCATGCTGTGAGAAAGAGAAGCTAACCTGATAGAAAACACTTTGTCAGAGGTCCGTTCACCCAGCAGACAGTAAAAGAACAGTTTAAAGAGAGCCACAGAAAGGCTGAAGCCCCTGTTAGTCGGATGAGCTGAGAGGGCAAGTGCAGAGAGCGACTGAAAAATCACAGCCGCTCTGACGGATGTGCAGAAGAGAAAGTCTAATTAGTGTAAACTGAGACACTGCAAAAATGACCAACTGTCTAAAAGTGTGTCTTTTGGAGATAAAACATGTTGCTTTCTGGATGAAGGCACTGGGAAAAAGATTCTATTTGCATTTAAAAGCAGAAGGTTCACAAAGTTTGGACTCCCATCTGGATTCTGGTGAACTTTCCAAGATGCTCTGTACCATGAGGATGAAGATTAAAATAAAGTGGGGACAAGGAGAAAAAGTTTGTTTGTGAACTACTGGATTCATCATGACCCAGCGATAAAAAGGTCTATAACTTCTGAACAACATTGCAAATTTTTGCAAAATAAATAAATGTGTAATTCAGTGGAGTAAAAGTTCAACGTCTTTTCAAAAGGAAAATACTTTATGAAAGTACGGATTGCTGAAAAAAACTATTTGAAAGCAGCGAATTTCATTTACTTTATTTCGGTCCACCACTGTATAGATAGTACATTTTATGGCTGTGTTTTTCCAGTAAAAAAAAAAAATAATTCCGCTAATTGCAACAAATTATTTACACATAACTTTTATTTTTCATTTGGCTGCTTCCCTTAGGGTTTGTCCCAGCAGATAACTGGTTTGGCTATCTGCACAATTGGCATGGCAAAAGTTTTGTTGAATGCCCTTCCTAATCTGGCCTTGGGGCTGGCATTGAGAAAGACACATTGGCTGGATTTAATCATTATCCATTAACTAAGGATGGTCAGGTTAAAGCAACGGGCAGATGTTCTATGCATTCTTCCACATTCTCCCTCTTTTTTTTACCTGCTAGTGTCTCAGCAGTGCTGAGAAAAGGCCGCTTGATGAAATATTCACCCTGAAACTGCCCCGTTGAATACAGAACTACATTTTCTCCATCTGAGCCATTTATTCCTCCCAGGAGAGCAATCATACTCCTGGGTTGGCCAAAAGGCGTGCAGCTGGGATTCCTGGTGTAAAATGCAGGTGCTTGACCCCCAGGTGTTATCAGGAAGCACCAGGAAAACATTACTGACCAATCACATTACCACATTACTCTTGGGTTTAGGAGAAATATTGTTCCATGTTGCTGATTTTTTGAGGAGGGAGTATGCATGAACCACTGCCAATGAAACTGGAAACTGGAGTTAAGCTGTGTATTTTGATGTCATGACACAGACAGACAATGGAAACTAGAGACGGATGTGGGAAAAATGATTTTATAAAATAAAATAAAAAACAAGGGAGCAGGAACAGACACCGGGATAAAATAAAAAGTGAGGGCATACAACATAAAGGGTAAGTACTTTGGATCAGGGAGGTGGGGAGTAGGGGAAGTAAACGCACACATTGAACAAAGGGAGCATGGGGTATTAGAAACCAAAGGACAGGGAGAACAAGAACAGCCAAATGAGGAAACAAGGGCATGGGCATAAAACACAAACCTGACCAGAATATAAACAACAACAGACACAAGACTACAGTCAAAACTCAGACTAGTATTAGGACCATGGATGGGGTGAGGATGGGTGCAGGTTCCAGATATGGCTTTATGGTTTTATATTCTGGAGACTGGGCACCAGCCTTCATGTTTCAGGAACCAGGACGGTATTTATGATGGGAAATTCCAGATTAAAAGCATTTTATGATTTCTTTTAATGAAGACACCCTGCTTTTATCTTTATCAGGATGCCAAAACCCCAGCAAATGGCTTGAGCTGCCACAACGGAAAAATCTTGTTGGGGTTGATAACCACTTTCTTCCTGTATTTGTTTGGACAAGGCAGAAACATTGAAAGGACAATTTGATTGGTCTGTGGCTACCTTTTGGGGAGTCAAATCCAGAGTAAAAAAAGAGTTTTTCTTGAAGTCTGCACTCTCATTGAATGTTTGTCCATGTCCACAGTCCTGTCTTATGTTCTTTTCTCATGAGTAAATCCCCCATTTTGTGAAAGTCGAGTGCATGCATCCAGCTGTACAACCCTCTGTTCCTGACAGAATGAACATGCCATGTTCTCGTTTATCTCTAGCATGACAGAACCTTGATGGCCCCCAAAAGCTATTGTGGGGTTGAGGAGACCTGTCACATGGTCCTGGTGCTCCTGGCGATACCCAAGATGAGAAAATCAGCGGACTTCCCCAGGGGTGAGTTTGAGGCACATTGGAAGATGTTTGTCCATGTGATTCCACAGTCCTGTCTCATGTGCTTTTGTTATGAGTAAAAGCCCTGTATTGTCAAGTGTATGCATCTTATTCCAAGCTGCACCGACCCTCTGTTCCTGAGACATCATAAAGAAACTGAAAATCCCATCTATCCAGTTTGAATTTGTGTTTAGGAACAAATGCCCTTACCATATCTTCTCTCCAAGAACCTTCTAAGAACATTCCAGAACTTCTATGCAATGGCTGATAGAGCTAGACTTGGAAAGGACCCATGTCTGCGTCATGTAGACTCTACACTGGTGACCCTCAGTGAAAGTGAAAGTGACTGTCATTGTGAAACACAGCACAGCAGCTGTGGTGCAAACAACAGAATATATCCTCTGTTTTTAACCCACCAGCCTTGGTGAGCAGTGGGCAGCCATGATAGGTGCCTGGGGAGCAGTGTGTTTTGCTCAGTGGCACCTTGGTGGTTCAGGATTCAAAACTTCTGATTACGGGTCCATTTCCTTACCTGCTAGGCCATCACTGCCCCTAATATATATTTACCAGTTCAGAATAAGTGCTATATATTCTGAATCCTGAACCACCAAGGTGGCACACACACACACACACACACACACACACACACACATACATGTGCTCATATATATATACTCATACTCATATATAATATAGTACATATTCTGGACTGGCAAATATATAAGTGACTAGTCAAATGAAATACATTAAGCATGTGTAACATTTACAAATCAATGACCATGGCACTACAGCACTTACATCTCATTTTATTCTAAGGAGAAATGTGGGAAATGAATCACTTTGATGTCAACATGTCATGTACATTCTGGAATATGCTGAATGTTGATTATTAATTGTAGGAATCAATGCAAATGAGCACATTTGAGCTAAATTCCACTTGTCAGCTTGGCCAAAATGTGAGGTCAGTGATGTTATGCATGTTAATGCATTTTAATTTATAACTCAGCCCAATGGTGACTGCACGACTCCTCACCCACACAATGGAGAAATAAATATCTTGATCTGCATTGTCAACAGTTGACAGATTCACTGCAGTGTTCAAAAGAGAGTAATCAGACCATCAAAAGATAAGATGTGCTGGGCCACATCAAGTCCACAAAACAACAGGTTACAGGTGCTTTTTTTCATGCTTGGCAGATTTAACATTGTCACGTCCATGCGGGCATGACGCGGCAGTGAACGGAGAGGAGGACGAAGAGTGACGAGGAATAAAGGACGCTTTCACCTGACATCACGAAACAGGGGTTTTAATGGTGAATCACAGGACAGGGGAGACATCCGAGACGTAGACACGGAACATAACGTTAAAGACCTGACAGCGGACAGAAACGAACAGGGCAGCTTTATACAATTAACACAGGTGAAAACGATTAGGGAACATTACACATGACAACAATGAAACAACAGTGCTTTTAGATCTTTTTTTTTGTCAGTTGTTTCTGTCAGTTGTTTCCAGATCTTTTTAGATCTAAAAGCACTGGATCAGCAAACTTTGGGTCAGCTCCGGCTGCCATGTTGTTTTTCACTCACTCATAATTAGTGGTTTGTCCAGTTTTGCTCACCTCTCTTTTCTCTCTTGTCTGGACTGCCTTTTGACCAATTTTTGACCATGATGGTACAAACCAAACGCCAGCCCCCTGAAACCACTTCTGCCTTTTCCTATTGTTTGCTGGATCCTGCTGGTACCAACCCATTTCTGAAGACACAGAGTTCAAATGCCCCCACGCAGTGCCTCACTGTAAAGACTGCTTTTGTTTCACCACTGTGTGCTGAAGCCCCCCTTGCAGCATGACTGCAGGAGGCAGCCTCTTCTTCCACGATTCTCCACTACTGCTCCAATTCATCTCCTCTCTGTGCACGCCAACCCAAACACCCCTGTTACACCTGCTCCAGCCCTCCCAATTTTCCAAGCAATTTTTCCTCTACAATATTTGCATATGCGCCTTCCAAGCCCTCATGTGACATATCACTTTGATCACAAAAACTAGCGCTTGAGTACTTAAACAATGTTAAACACATATTGTACACAATTGTTCTGTTCAGTTCTGGCAATCAGTACA
This sequence comes from Denticeps clupeoides, assembly GCF_900700375.1. Lineage (NCBI taxonomy): Eukaryota > Metazoa > Chordata > Actinopteri > Clupeiformes > Denticipitidae > Denticeps > Denticeps clupeoides. Next base: position 1,915,639 of record NC_041712.1, on the reverse strand, counting down.
TGCCTGCAGGTTTGTTCATGTTCTTCCCTTTTGTTTTCCCTGTTTTTGGCCCTCGCGGCGCTTTGGTTTTTGTGTTCAATAAATCATTGTTTGCAGTATGTCCCACGTCTGCACTTCATTCTCCTGTCAGCTCTCGTACGTGACACCATCACTCTTAGTAAGCAGTGTGCAGCCATGACAGGCACCCGGGAGCAGTGTGTGGGGACGGTACTTTGCTCAGTGGCAACTTTTGAACCGCCAACCTTCTGATTACGGGGCTGCTTCCTTATCTGCTAGGCCCCTTGTGATCCCTTATGATCATCCAGGACTGTGACTGGACAACATATTTTATGTTATCCCTATTCCTGTGTAAATCTGAAAAGCAATTTGCCACTAATACTTAGAAGTTAGTGCAGTGCTTGTACATATTTTTGTGAGAATGAAATATGGGCTTTTGCTTTGATTTTCAAAAGGGCACAAAACCCACATTTTGTAAAGAGAATGCACCGTTGCCACCGTTGACCTGTCAAATGGCCACCAACCAAAAGGGAGGAGCCTCAAATGGGGAGAGGCCAGTCACTGAGGTGCAATGCTGGTTGAGAGCCAGCTTCACATGGAGGAGGTGCTTGGACCAGAAGGTTGGTTGGGTCAAACTGTTGCAACGGAGATACTTCTTCAATTTCCTGGTTGATCTGGACGGTCTGACCATTTGATTCTGGGTGGTACCTGACATCAGGCTGACATATACCCCCAGTTGCTTCCAGAAGCAGTGCCAGAAGCAGGCGATGAACTGGGACCCTTGGTTTGAGAAGAGACCTGTGGGGGGTATAATGTAGCACATTTTCCCTGAGGACGACATCAGCTGTGGGGAGCCCAGGGACAGCTATGAATTGATTTGCTTTTGAGAAATGATTCACTAGGATGAGGATGACTGTGTTGCGTTCAGACCATGGCAGCCTGTGACAATAAGACATGGGATCAGGGCTGGGTCAGCCTTGTGGGCAGTGTGTCAGCCTTGTTGGAAGGGCACACAGGGCAGGCTGTCCCAACACAGGCTGGCCCTAGCCATCAGAAGTCCCACTGAATGATCTCATGTGTGCGTTGGTGACCACTTGTGAAGCACTAGGGGAAGAGTCGTGCAGTCTGTGGGGTGTCAGGCAGAGGTGTTTCTTGGGCGTGGCTGGCTACTATTTCCTGTATGATGGACTAACGCATGGGAGCTAACAGGCAGGGAGTTGGGAGAATTGTGTGGGGGGTGAGGGCATCATCGTCCCAGATGTACTGACGGGACAAGGCATCTGCCTTGATGTTCTGTGTGCCAGGGATGTAGGGCAGGGGTGAAGTTGAAGCAAGTGAAGAATAGCGACCACCTGGCTTGACAGGGGTAGAGGAATCTGACTTCCTGGATGTAGGCCAGATTCTGGTGGTTGGTGAGAACTATGAACGGATGTGCCGCCTCCTCCAGCCACTCTTCCAGGGCTAGCTTTACTGCCAGGAGCTCCCGGGTAACAACGTCATAATTTTGAGATTTAGTGGGAGGAGGCACAGCGGTGAAATTTGTTGTCAGTAGGGTTCCGCTTTAACAAGACGGCCCAGACGCCCAGGTTGGATGGGTCGACCTCAACGGTGAAGGGTAGTTGTGGGTCCGGCTTTGTCAGGATGGGTGTTGTGGTCAAAGGTGTTCAGCACGGGGGTTCCAATGGAGACTTGAGGGTTTATCTTGGAGGAGATGCTGGAGTACTGTTCTGACATGGATGGGGGGTCTGGTAAAAAACTGTATATTGTCAAGATAGATAAAAACATAGAGGTTCAACAGGTCATGCAGCACACCATTAACGAGTGCATGAAAGACAGCTGGGCTGTTGGACAACCCAAAGGGCATCACCAGGCAATCATAATGTCCTAAGGGGGTGATGAAGCCGGTTTTCCACTTATCCCCCTCCCGTATGCATATGAGGTGATATGTGGTATCGCCAGCTGTAAATCATGTACACACAAATCATGTACTTTAGATAGGCAGAGTTATTCAAGGACTTACCTTTAAATTTGCAATTCTAATGTACTCAGGAATTAAAAGAAAAATTTATCCTGATTTATTATGTCTATTTATTTTTTTGTAATAGAAATCTTGTTTTAGGTGAAACAACTGTAATATCTCTCTAGAAAGATGAGATAATGATATATGTCCCAAACATAGAAGGCAATAAAGAAAAATCATTTTAGAAAGGCAAAGTTTCAGATTAAAATTAATGTGTAACTTCATTAAACATTTAAAATCCGTATTTTGTGCATAAACTTAAACACTGATCTGTTTAGTTTTGTGTCACAGGCCTTTCACAACTGCATATGTGCACATATTGTTGGATTTTAGAAATTTAGTACAGTGAAAGAATTATACATTTGGCTAAATTTCAATACTTTCTTATATATGAAAAAGCTATTAATGTACAGTAGTACATTACATTTACTTTGTCATTTTCAACCACTGTTTGCATCAAAATGAGGTTTGCCTTACCAAAATTTCTCAGACTTTGTCTGTCTGCTTAATCCCTCAGTTGTTGAATAATAAATAAGTGATGATAAACTTTTTTGGCCCTACACCTTTTGTATAATTCATATAAAGAAACAAAACAAACATTTGTTACACAATGGAAAATGTGTCATGAGGGCACAATTGCATGACATTTGTTTATTTTATTACATTTTACAAACAGATGGCACAGGAGCCAAAACTAGAAGAAGTAGAGTAGAACACTAATGTGGTCAATGTTGTAAAAAAAACAGGATAAGACAAAGTTGACGACATACAAGGGTATGAGGAAAGTCAAGGTATATATAACAGGGAAGTGCAGGAGCTGTTGGGGTTGACAGGTAAGATCTGTAATATAATGTAAATTTTATGTTTTTTATAATGCATCAGTTAATCTAATGACTAATTTTTCCAAATCAGTTTTATTCAATTTGGTTTCCAAATTAATTGACTATTATAACAATGTATACTTTCTAATTTACATATCTGAATGAAAAAATACATTCCCATAATATTCCAATACATGTTTATTGCTTTTAAACTCAATATTTTGTAATAATTGTTAATAATAATTAAAGGTTGCACTCAATTTTGCACTCAGTCCCTTGAGGAAAAGCATAAGTAGGGCAGTGGAGTCCAGTGAAACTTCTGATGGAGGACGTGCCCTGGTGTAGACTTCACTGTCTAAATGACATAATTCAGTTTTGAGTTCTTTCACAAATTTTTCATAGGTGAGACGTGGAGCAGCCCATTTGGCTATCTGCCCGGTGAGCAGTAATAGTAATATCACGATCTGTGTATGAGGCATGGGGTATCTGTATGGCTGTAGCTCTATTAAAAAAAGATAGAGATGTTCTGGACTTCACAGCCACAATCTACCCCATTTCATTGCTTAGGGAGTGCCGATTGTGGCTCGGGAGCTGTCACAAGAGGGAGAGCAGGAGCTCTCTCTATGAGGTTCTTTCTCTCATCTCCTCCACACCGCACTCACCCACCTGGACACTCAGAAGGGAAATAATGTTAAAATGCTTTTCATTGACAACAGTTCAGCATTTAACACGATAATCCCTTCCACACTCACCACCAAGCTGGTGCAGCTGGGACTCAGCTCATCTCTCAGTCAGTGGATCTCCAACTTCCTAACTGGGAGACCACATGCAGTAAGGATGGGTGGACATGTCTCAGCCACTCTCAGCACTGGAGCCCCCCAGGGCTGTCTTTTGAGCCCCTTGCTATACTCTCTGTACACCCATGACTGTGCAAGCAACTACATCGTTAAGTTTGCTGACAACACTGTCGTGGTGGGCCTGATCTCTGACAATAAGGAGACAGCCTACCTGGAGGAGGTCGGAAATCTGGAGAATTAGTGCCAGAGGGACAATCTTCATCTGAACTTCAGCAAGACAAAAGTGCTGATAGTGGACTTTAGTACTAAGCAGGAGCGAAACTACCCTGTCATCAACAGGAGCCCAGTGGAGAGAGTGGACCTTGGTCCGGCAGCATCTCTACCACTTCAGACACCTGAGAGACTTTAGACTGCCCTCCAAGGTGCTAAGAACCTTCTATTCCTGCACCATAGAGAGCATCCTGACGGGACACATCGCAACCTGGTTTCGGAACAGCACCATGCAGGACAGATGAGCCCTGCAGCGGGTGGTTCGATCAGCTGAACACATCATCTGTACCAAGCTCCCTGACCTTTAATCGATCTACAGCAAGCAGTGCTGGACCAGGGCCAGGAAGATACCCCAACACCCAAACAATGGACTGTTCTCTCTGCTGCGATCAGGGAAGCGCTTCTGCTCCCTGAGGTCCAACACAGAGAGAATCTCTGAGGAGGAGCTTCTTCCCGCAGGCTATACGAGCTCTCAACCACAACACTACATAGGACAGAACACGAATACACTCCTGCACTTTTCAAACAACTTCTGGACTCAGAGATGGAACATCTTCCCGCCACTACAAATATTTCTGTATAAGCATTGAATCCATTTGCACAGCTTCACTTTACACATTTGCACATCTTCACTATACAACAAATATTTTACCAAAAATATTTCCCTGCTCGTTATGTTTAAAAAAATAATTAGTAATATTTGTTTATATTTGCATATTTGTAATATTGAGGTCAACAGCAGTCGCACAAGCATTTCACTGCATATCATACTGTGTATGACTGTGTACGTGACAAAATTTGAATGTCAGAGAAAATGAGGTTGAGGAAAAAAAACAAGGATCAGGCTTACTAAGGTGAAGTTGATGTGGATCATGAGAGGAACTCAATGACTGAGCAGAGAACACAGTTCAAATTAAGAATGTTGGGAATTAACTGTCACTGTTTTCACGTCCTGTTATGTGCTGGTCCATACAGTCATGGGACAATTAGTACTGTGTGCTGTTAAATAACATTTAATAATTATTCAAAGGATTTTGTTATTTCTGCTGTTTCCTTTTTCTTTAACCAGACACAATTTTGTAGCTTTTGGTATCCACCTCAATTAACAAATGGCAGATGAGAAAATCAACAGAGATAAGTTATGGATGCAGCATAAAAGAACTTTACAACACTTACAGTTTTAAATAATATGGCAGTGGCACTCTAAAAAGAACACAAAGTACCATTAGCATACAGTCTCGTCATGTAACACCAAAAATTAGTTGCATCCCCGTTCACTCAACCCTCCTGGAAGAGCTTCCATCCAGAAAACAATGCATGCTTCTGCCACAACTAGCACAAACAGGTTCAACTTTGTGTTCACGCTCACAATTTGTCTGCAATTTTTTTGCGCATACTCGCAGAAATTTCACTGATATTAATCCCCTGGTTACATAAAGACAGCTGGTTTAGCTTTGGGTCTACTAGTACAAGGAGCACCACAAATGGTATGCAAGGACCCTCAAAGAAGCATCCATAAATTTCAATAACCTGGTTAACTCCAAAGCACTCTTTTCTACAAATCCTTATCTTCTCCAGCCACGAACTCATTCACTGACTGCTCAATAATAAACTAAAAAAAAGAAAAAAAAGATCCAAATAATCCAATCATCACTTGCTACTCTCCCTATTGCCCCTACTATACTTACCACTCCACATTTGAAGGCTCCACAGGATGTGACCTGCTTTAAGAAAAGCCTGAAAACATTTTTATTTAGCAAATATTTGTATAATTTTTTTGTCAGGTTTTTCAATGCTGTATCTTAGCCAAATGATTTTTATTAGTTAAATGTAAAGTGTATTATAAAAAAACATTATTATTTTTAAATTTTGGGAAAATACAGTAGTTAACTGTTGAATACCCAAGATGATGGCACATTAGGTTGCAGTGGCCACAACGGGTCCTGGCCATAGTACACTTTACGTATATTATTTTTGTTTTGGTGTTGTATAAAAGATGATTATGACCATCAGAACCACAGACAAAAACCTTGACAATAGTCAACAACTTCTCAACACTGAAAACCATCTAATCAATCCTGATGAAGATGAGTTAGTGAGACTCCAACATTGCAACATTACTTTTTGTACCCACTGTAAACAGATTCAGACTCCCTTAGATTTCACTCTTCGTTATATTCGTCTTTGCTAAAATCATTTAAGTTTGTTATTTTCCTCATTAAATGTACACACATCACCCCATGTTGGTTGTAAGTATTCAAACCCTTTGCTCAGTATGTAGTAGTAAACACTTTTTTGATCTAATACAGCCATGAGTCTTTTGGGGAAAGATGCAACACGTTTTTCACACCTTTGGGGATCCTCTGCCATTCCTCCTTGCAGATCCTCTCCAGTTCTGGCAGGTTGGATGGTAAATGTTGGTTGACAGCCAGTTTTAGGTCTCTCCAAAGATGCTCAATTCGGTTGTTGTGAAGCCACTTCTTCATTATTTTAGAACTTTTTGGCCTTAATTCTATCTTGGTCTCAGACCAGAGAATCTTATTTCTCACCTTTTTGGAGTCTTTGAGGTGTTTTTTAGCAAACTCCATTCGAGGAGAGGCTACTGTCGGGCCACTGCCATAAAGCCCTGACTGGCGAAAGGCTGCAGTGATGGTTGACGTTCTCCTTTCTCCCATCTCCCTCCAAGACTCTTTGTCTTCCATTTAAGGATTATGGAAATCACTGTGCACTTCGGAACCTTAAGTGCAGCAGAATTTTTTTTTCTAACCTTGGCCAGATCTGTGCCTTGCCATAATACTGTCTCTGAGCTCTTCAGGCAGTTCCTTTGACCTCATGATTCTCATTTGCTCTGACATGCATTATGAGCTGTAAGCTGTGTGGCTTACCTAAGCAAGTCCAATCAGTATAATCAAACAGAGCTGGACTCAAATGAAGGTGTAGAACCATCTCAAAGATGATGGGAAGAAATGGACAGCACCTGAGTTAAATATATGAGTTTCATAGCAAAGGGTCTGAATACCATTAGAAATTTCAGATTTTTTGTTAATAAATCCGCAAAAATGTCAACAATTCTGTATTTTTCTGTCAATATGGGGTTCTGTGTGTACATTAATGAGGGGAAAAATTAACTTAAATGATTTTAGCACATGGCTGCAATATAACAAAGAGTTACAAATTTAAGGGGGTCTGATACTTTCCGTACCCACTGTAAATGACCACTGACTGTGGTGATATTGTCCAAGCGCCAAGCAGGCAGATCGCTGCTCCACCAAGACCTCATGGCCTTGCAGAAGTTCATCAAAAGTGGTACGCGAGGAGGCAGAAGCATGGTAAGCAAGCCAGTATCCAGCAACCTAAAGACAGTCCACCCAGACGGCTTCTTCATCGTTAAGGGAGACTTCAATGATGCAAAACTCAATTCAGTACTACTTGACTTCACATGAGGGTACAACATGCTAAAACTTTTTACACAAACATCTAGCGTGCGTACAACAGTACACCCCTCCCCCACCTCGGACAATCGGACCACATGGGTTAAATACAGAGGACACATTGCACATTGTTGTGTGCACTGTCAGCACACAAACACAATCACTTCATTTTCACTTGTGGCAGGGCTGAAATGAAGTGGAAATGTTCTTTTAGGAGTAAGTTCATTTTAATGATAAACAGGGACTTCAATTCATCTGATCACTCTTCATAACATTCTGGAGTTTATGCAAATTGCCATAAACAATGGAAGCAGCAAACTTTGTGAAAACCAGTTAATGTGTTATTCTCAAAAATTTTGGCCACAACTGTGCTACCAGGCAGAAGGCCCGGGGGCAGCCAGGCACTCCCTGCAGGCATGGCGGTTGTGCGGAAACCATGACATGTCAACATCACACTTGTCTGTAGATGTCTTCCTTTGGGCACCATTAGTGTCATGTATGTGACATGCATGATTAAATTCAGCATGCAACATTGACCTTAATGTTGACCAATTAAAATCATGTAATTAAAATACTGGTTTGGGGGGGTTTTTAGTTTTTAGAATGAAAAATTGTGCTTATTCTTACAAATCATGACAAAATGAATGCGCAAAATGGACCTGCTTCTGGCAATAAAAATGCAAGAAATGTGGAACCAATCAAACCTATTGCAAAAAAAAAAAGCTGAACGCTCTGCCTTGGCCAAGTGGGAGTCCTGATCTCCGCTCCCATCCACAAACTTGCAACAGGCTGACAAATGAATTTGTTTTGAGCTGCGGTGTTTTGACATGAAACATCACAGAAAATAAAAATCTGTCCTCCATTCTGGAAAGCTGTGGGATTGTTACATCTCTTGCCAGTTGCTATGTCGGATATAAAGAAGTGAAAAATACAGTGATGATAAATGAGAAATATAGGATTCACCTTAAAATGTGTATGTGTGTGTGATGTTTAAAGGAACAATGGTAATCTCATACTTGCCGTATTAGAGACTAATCCATCACTTCAGAAAGCAAAATGCTCTTGGCCTGGCTAGAATGAAGTAGGACAAGTCAACAGGGAGCTCATACCTATCAATAATGTATTGATTGGTTTACTCAATAACTGTGGTTTTCCTGTGTTGCTGACTGTTCACACATGCGGTGCCATCGATGTGTGAACCACTAGGCCTTCTGCTCCCTTGACATCTGCTCAGAGATGACAGTTAAGAAGAGTATCCTGCTGTTGGGTGAGGACGGAAAGTTTCTCTTGTAATGTATCTACAATGTTTTTGTACGATCCTTCTATTGAATCAGCAGTGGCTCAGTAGGTCTCTCCATCAGGCAGAGGACAAAGAAACAAGTTTTGTCTGATCTGAATAATATCAAAAGAGAGTTCTGGTTCTGGGTTGCATTCTAAGAGCAATTGTACCTCACCAATTTTTTAAATGCTTGTAAGATTCTAAAACACCTTATTCACAATTACCTCAATATGGCACCTGTTCCTCATATGAGCCCCAGGTTGAGCCTCTGCAACTGATTGTGTAAGTTGTCCCACTTAAAAAGATGAGAAAAGTCTGTAATTATCATTATAGGTGCTCTTCAACTATGAATGTGAAGTGACTGTCATTGTGAAACACTGCAGCACAGCACACGGTGCACACAACGAAATGTGTCTTCTGCTTTTAACCCATCACCCTTGGTGAGCAGTGGGCAGCCTTTTAAGGCACCCGTGGAGCAGTGTGTGGGGATGGTAATTTGCTCAGTGGCACCTCAGTGGCACCTTGATGGACCAGGATTCGAACCGTCAACTTTCTGATTGGGGGTCCGCTTTCTTAACTGCTAGGCCACCACTGCCCCTGTGAGAAACAAAATGTTTAAAAATCCTAGGAAATCACTTTGTATGGTTTTTAAATAATTTATTTGTATAATGTTGCGGATATAAGTATTTAGCACCTACAAGCAAGCAAGAATTCTGGCCCTCACAGACCTGTTACTTCTTCTTTCAGAAGCTCTTCATGAAAGGCACAGTGTGTGGGGACTTTGCTTTCCTCAGTTGGACCTCAATGCCGCCTTGGTGGTGTGGAATTTGAAGTGGCAACCTTCGGGCAAACACGCCATTTTTGTGTCTGTAGCTTTAAATGCTAATGAGGTGGAGAGAGGTGGCGCGAACACCATTCACCAACCACAATATTTATCACAGACAGGAAGTCATGTCAGAGTTTTTCCAGAAAAAAATTAATTCGCACATATTCAAGACATGACAGTTGGTGGAGTTCCTTTTTCAGGGGAGGGGTGGGAAATTTTCTGGGTGGACAAAGAACAAGAAAGGGGAGGTAACCATTCCCCTTATGATGACATAAGGGGACAAATTCCAGATCCAACCGTCTGAGCTGTCACTCTCTGACTCTTTATACCTATCGCCATTTCTAGGCACTGAAGGACAATAGACAGGCTAGAGGTACTCATATCAATGTTATATAATCTCTCAAAGTGATGTTTTCATAATAGAGAACCTTTAATCAATTTAAGAGACTCTTATTAACCTCAAATAAAGTTCAACTGTGCTGGTATTTTCATGACATTTACTCCTGCTATATCAAAAGCCATGGTTCACAGAGAGCTTAATGGATCAAAAGGATCTAATTGTTGAAAGGTGTCAGTCAGGGGAAAAGTACAAATTATTTCCACAGTTTTGGATTATACCATGGACGACTGTAGACAGTCATCAAAAAGTGGAGAAATTAAGGAACAACTGTGTCATTGCTGGATTTTTTTTGGAAAACTGATGAAAGTATATCCGGACTATAGGGTAGGGTTGCAAGATGGAATAATATTCTTATCAAGAAAAACATTCTGACCCAGTTACAATTAACAAAACCAAAAAAACCAAACATTATCAACTCTCACAAAAGCATGTAGAAATGTGTTATGGTCTGATGAGACAATTTCAGAAGATACATTTGATGTAAAAACAATCTAAAGTCGTAGTTGGTGGCTTTTCTGGTAATGGGGCTTTAAAAACCATCAGACAGCTTTTAGAAAGCTGAAAATGAAGATAAATGTCACATTTCAACATAATAATCACAAATCCATATCAATAAAAGAATTGATATCTGTCAATGTATTGGTATATAAAGTGCTGAAAACAATTGATGAAATTAATTAATGAATAAAATCCAAAATCAACAGCAATAGAGCAACGTGACCTAAACTAGCAAATTCACAAAATGTATTTAATATGTACAGGACAAATAAAGAACATTAAACCTTTATTCAGACCTTGACCTCCCATGTCAAGCCCTTTCAGCAGATGAAATCAGAATCGCCATGGTAACCAATGGGGTGAAAATGCTACTGTTGAAGGTTATTTTAAATAGTTATTTTCAAAGGAGAAAATGACTATTTAATCACAGAGGTTAAAATATTCCCATGCCCTCTATGCATATTCCCATGCCCTCTATGCATACAATGCTTTGAGACGTTTGGTTGTTTCCAACTCATCTTAATTTTCATATATCATCATGTTTTGAAATAATGCATACCTGCACGTGACTTACAAAAGAAACTCTGTTTACATAAACTGTCATTTATGTCACAAGTTCAAGACTACAAGTTGTTCATATTTAGCCAATCTGCCAACACGAGGAACATTGATTTTGTTTATTTTTTGGCTTCTTTAACACTTTGACCTGAAAAGAAAAGACTTTGAACTTGTTTGTATGCAGTCCTCTGAAGACGCAGTTCTGTTGTTCATCGATTGCATGGATTTACAGAAATATGAAGATGACTCTGGAGACTTTAGCTGGAGAAATACGTTTGATTGCGTTCCACGCATTCACTGGGGCAGCACAAAATACATATTCATAGAGAGGGAAAGATAAAGCATAAGCTACTGTCACTGACATTATACGGTTACCCAGGATATTCGCGTTTTGATATTCATGCTTGGTTCTCCCCAGGGACACCAGCGTTCGAAATATAGCTAAATTCCGAATGTACATTTTAAAAGTTTATTGTTTGCTGAGTGGTAACAACTTTGCCTCTGAAACAATGCCTCTGAAATTTCTCCTGGCATGCTATACTGCTGCCAAAAGCAGTTATTCATCTCACAGACAGATGAAGAACAGAAATCATTGAGGTGTCCATGGGGCAGATAAAGCTTTTCCAGAGGCAGCGGGAAAGAAACGGACCATAATCAAAAGGTTGCCAGTTCGAATCCCGAACCGCCAAGGTGCCACTGAGCAAAGCCTTCATTGCCTAAAACCATAGTTTTCAAGGCATTCTCATTGTGTCTATAACCCATGTTGGCAGAATGGTTGTGTGCGCCAAACTTAATTTTATTCAGAGGGGTCTGTTTTTAACATTTTTAACTGTACGTTTTCTCACTGGTACAAATTCTTTTATTTGTTTTTAAATCAATGAATGGCTCAGCTCCAGCCTATTTGTCAGACCTTCTTTGTTCTTACATTCCATCCATTCAGGCCAGAGACTATTGTCTGTTCCTAGGTCAAATTACAAGCCTTTGCAGTGGCCACCCCATGTCTATGGAATGACCTACCAATCAGTGTCAGACAGGTTCCGTCAATCACTGTGTTTAAATCTCGTTTAAAAACTCACTTTTACACCCTGGCTTTTAACACAATGTGACTGGGTTCTTATACGGTGTTCTTATGCAGTGTTTCATGTGGTTTCTTAGTCCTTTCTTTCTTCTTTTAATATGTTGTCTTAAATATTTTCTGTTTTATTCAACCCCTTGCTTAATTCAAATTGCATCATTATTTTATTTTGTTTTCTTTTTATTCTTAATTTTTAATGAACTTTTTGTCCATATCTGTCCTGTTCTGGTTAATTTTCATTTTAATGTGTTAAAGTGTTAAAGTGCCTTATAAATAAATATGGTATGGTATGAGTGTTATCATTATTGAATATTTTACTCACTCACACGTCCAACAAAAATTTAAGGCACAGCCAAACTGGCTTTAGGGTGCCACAATAGCTTTATAGTTAGTAAATGGACAATATTGACAATCAGTTTTTTTTAAAGACCACATAATGAAGAAACAAGAAATGAACAAATTAGTAACCCTCTCCCCTGTTGAAAAATTCAACATTTTGTGGCATGTATTAGCTGGTTTGACCAGCACAACCCCACAAAAACCTTCCTTGGACAGCTGAAGACTTACTGACAGACATTTACATACAGAAGTGCTCTACCTTAACAGAGTGCAATTTGCATGTTAATTGAAGCAAATTTATACTGTACAAATATTTCATATAATCTGAAATGTATTGATGTTATTTCGTAGTGTAATAACAATAATATTGGTCTACTAATAATATTATTGGTCATATTGCTACTAACAATAGAACAAAACAACATTCATAATGTATTGTTTTATTATTGGAATGTATAATATTATTATTGTGCTCCTTATTCTAATTATGTTTTGTTATGTAGTGCTTTTTTCAACAGTTACAGTTGTGTATTTACGTTGTTACTTGATTGAACGTTGCGCTGGGAGGGACGGGTGGAGGGGGCGGAGTCACGCCGCCGCCGCCGCCGCCGCCGCTGATGCTGGGAGCGCACTAGTGGAGACCAGTGAGGAGAGGAGAGGAGACGTGCAAGCGCACCAACTGTGTGTATGCGTCTCTCACTCTCTCTCTCACACACACACAAACACACACAAACATTAATATATCTGGACGGAGCTGCGCTGGACTTTCATTGCGTTTGGACAGAAAACAGTGCGCGCGCGCGGGGAGATTACCAGAAACGGTGAAGAAGAAGAAGAAGAAGAAGAAGAAGAAGGAGGAGAAAAGATAATATAGTGTCTCCTCTGACACTGTTAATAAGACTGAGCTCCACTGAAGGGACTTTCCCGTCCTTTTCCCGGTGACCATGATCACCAGGGTCTTCCCGTTCCTGTGGCTCCTTGGATTCGGTGAGTGCAGTTCCAGCCCGTCTTCCTTCTTATTTCCCTTTAGAAGCGGACGTTAAGGCGCGTTAAGAAAGAGCGCGGTCGTGTTTATGTCACTGCGAAGTGTAAATCTGCTGTGGGCTGCCGAAGCCGCTTGGGACGCGCCCCGGGTCGCGCGCGCGGTGTCAGCGTGGGTTCATGCACGCGCATGTCAACATGTGGTGGTCGTATACTCCACTCTTATTTACAAGGTCCGGCTCTGAGCCTGGCAAACAGCACAGCACACACTGCACACACACCCCTGCTCTGGGCCCAGTTTTCTATCCACATCACCCTCCAGCCTGATCTGTGTACCCAGTCTCCAGACTCTGTTTCCACTCTCCTCTGTTAAATATGGTGCGTCCCTGAGTCGTCCTCGTACCACTGGCCAGTGGAAATGGGGAGTTTCTCTGGGTTTTTACAGTTTCCAGACACCAGTGGACTGGCCCTCGCCAGAAGAAAAGTTACAAATATCTGCACATGGTGTCAGCAGAATCAGAGGGTTGGCACAGAGATGTTAATACAATTTTGTGTTTTTTTTTTTTTTTCAGGAGAGTGTTGTTACAATTAAAGAAGGCCTTTTCAATCCCTACCCCCTTTACAAAAAACAAAAAATGTCCCCCGCTTACAAACTACACACTTAAGTGGGTTGCTGTGTTTTACAGGACAGTAAACAGCATGATTTAAGCAGAAACAAATCACGCAGTCTTTCTTCCCTCCTCCCTGCTGCTGGCGCCGCAGTTTGAAAGCAATTATGGTGCAATGCTTAGCGCCATGTGAGCCTGTAGCTTTGTCAGAGCCGCTCTCCCATCACAGGCGCTGCTGCTGCTGCTCTGCATTCATCAGCCCACACTCCGACTTCCAAGCAGCGTGCGGCTTTGTGACTCTCCTCTGGCAGTCAAGAGTGCAACAAAAACCAATGCAATACAAATCATTTTAAAAGAGGAGGAAGAAACTTACATTTGACTTTACAAGCATGTGAAGAGCTCGGTTCTGCCGCTGAGTCCGCAGGATCCGTGTGTTCTGGAGCCCTGAGTTAACTCGATATATAACACTGAGATACAAATGGGCTTCTTGGCAGCAGATGATTCCATTTTATGTGTGCAAATGTCTTAGGTCTGTATAGGACGCAATGGTTTAGCAACATGGCACATCCTTTTTATCCTGTGATTATGTAGAAATACACAAAAGACAAAAACTATTCCGCATCATGGACAGAACTAATTCCTCTCTGTTGTCTTGCAACAGTGTGTATATTAACAGACGAACATAATAAAACCGCGGAATGGAAATTTTGCCGGACACATTGTACACAGAGCTGATAAAGCAGCAGCAGAATATTTTGTGAAGACTCATTTACCAAAAATGGTTGTGTCTGGGAACTGGTTGGATATTGTGCCAAGTGAAATCCTGCAGTCTACATACATTATAGTTGTGGGTTGAGCAAAGGATTCCAGCAGGGGGCAGGAGTCCAGAAAACTCCAGAGGAGAAGTTGAGAGCACAGTTTATCTATCAGTCTCTATAATATGGACTAACACACTATAATGTTGCATAATTTCGAATGTGAAGGTGAAAGTGCTGCAGCACAGCACAGCACAGGGTGACACAAAGAAATGTGAACAGTGGTGAACAGTGGGCAGCCTTGAAAGGCACCCGGGGAGCAGTGTGCGGGGACGGTGTCTTGCTCAAGGGGACCTCAGTGGAACCGTGCCGTTTTGGGATTCAAACCTTTCCAATTACGGCTCAGTTTCCTTACCTGCTAGGCCACCACTGCCCCTTTATAAGTTAAGGTACACTAGCATTTGTCATTTTGAAATTTCATTGGTTTCCTTAAAAAAAGAAGTTATTTGCAAAGTTAGAAATAATGACATAGAGGAATAATCTTAATACTCAACTGGATTTGGCCAGTTCACTGTAGAGGGTTTTGATTAAGTTGATGCATTTCTAAATGTGCCTTTGGAATGGTAGTGTATGTTTTGATAAAAGCATAATTATGATCTATATTGCTATACTTTTACAATGTATGTATTGGTCCCAAACTAAACTATTCACATTTGATGCTCAAATGGCCTTGCAATGTTGCCAGATTGGACAGGTTGCTGCTCAGTTGGAGCGCACAAACTGAATCAATAATCAGGTTAAATAGATTTAATCTGCTGACAATATCAACCCTTTAGAATTCGCTGCACTAACCTTAGCTGAAGATAATGTAACTACAGCTAGCATGCAATAAAGAGCATTAATAAGATTATTATATTCAGAATGTGTTTACTGAAGGAGGCATGTCTCCAAACCTCTTAATTTCTTCTTTATGGACATTCTTTTCATAATGAATGAAATGCAATTCTGTTTCTGATTATGAGTGTGTGTGTAGTATGAGATACAGTAACCTAGGTCAGTGAAAATATAAATGTTGTTATCTATTTTGTTTTCAAGCAGCCAGAAGCAAGCTGTTCGACTACATCATAACTCTGGATAGCCTTTCTATCTCACCAAATACTGAAAAAAGGATCTAGATGTCCTCATTGATGCAGGTCTCTCATTCGATTTGCATGTAGATAATATCACTAGGATTCTTTCATTTTAGAAATATTGCAAAAATAAAAAATAGCATCTCAATGCACGAAAAGTTGGTCCATGCATTTATTACTGCAACGCAATACTGTCTGGATGCTTTAGTACGTGCATGAGTAAACTTCAGCTAGTACAGAATGCTGCAGCCAGAGTTCTAACTAGAACTAGGAAATTTGACCACATCACCCCAGTCTTACAATCACTGCACTGGTTACCCATCAAATTTAGGATTGAGTATAAAATCCTACCTTTGATCTATAAAGCTCTAAATGATCTCATCCTGCAGTACCTGAGTGAACTTTTAGTTATTTATGACTCGCCATGCCCAATCAACGGGTGCAGGGTCACTACTGGTACCCAAAGTACAGAAGGTCACAGCTGGGAGCAGATCCTTCTCATATAGAGCTTTGCAGTTGTGGAACGTCTTGCCAGTCAGTGTTCGGGACTCAGACACAGTCTCAGTGTTTAAATCTAAACTGAAAACACATCTGTTTTCTCTGGCGTTCTGTTAAAGTCCCAGACACAGTGTCAATTAACAAGTCCACTTTATCACACTGTCACCCTTTTAAGCACAGACAGTGTTAAATTCACCTTAGTTAGGCTCTCCTAGTTAGGGTACCAGGCCACTGTTGCACTATAACCACATATTTCAGTATCGTACAATGCCACTGTCTGCTGCTGATTCTGTTTGTTCTCTCCAAGAACTGGCAGACTCCAGTGAAGAGACCAGGAGATAAATCCTGGTTTCTGGCAACTGCTAAATGAGGACTTAGCATGAAATGAACCAGAGGGTAACCACAGTCTCCACCTCCATAACATCTTAAGCTTCAGGGATCTTCAAATGGACCAGTAGCATCATAATGGACACGTAATGTATACGATGACACTGGACTACATTTTGGACTTCTCCACCTCTACAACTATAGGCCTTTTTTTCTTATTGGACAATCACAAACCCTGCACTGACACCACTTGCATGCTCACTCTACCCTGGAAGGGGGTCCCTCTCTGTATCACTCCTTCTCAAGGTTTCTTCCTTTCTTCCTTGTGCGCAGAAGGGTCAAATGTGGGGGGTGTCAACTGTAGGGCCTGTCAAAACCCATTGAAACATACAGTATGTGATTTTGGGCTATATAAGAAATAAATGTTGTTGTTTTCTTGTGGTGTCTTTCTCTATCATGGAATGTTGTTGTTGCCAGACATTTTTTCCTGTCGTCGGAATGCTTGTTACAGTCTGCCTTTTGGCAGGTGTTGAAGTATGTGAGCAAACATCCAAGTAAACGCATTGACAAGCCTGTTAAATCCTGCATGGAGCAGAGCACGGGAGATGTATTTTGCGTGGTGGGATGGGAGGCACTTTGACGAATTGAGCTCCTGATCCTGTAACTACTTCAGCACCTGCCGGAATCTTCCAGCCCGGTATCACACCTGAACATTTTCACCCATCTTTCTCCCTGTCCGGTACAGGCAGTGAGAGCTGTTCATGATAGAGTCTGTGTGTGTGTGTGTGTGTGTGTGTGTGTGTGTGTGTGTGTGGAGAGAGGGTGGTGGTGTGTTGCATGACAGAAATTACAGTCATGAGCTCGGCTCGCAATATAAATGTAAATCAGCCTTTTAGCTCATACTTTGGGAATCTGGGAGAGGGAAAGCATTTTCTGCCCTCACCCCCAACAGACACACACACACACAGACACACACACATTCACCTTCAAACAATTATGTTTACTTGTGTATCATCATGATGCACCTCTCACAGAGAGAGCTGAGAAGGTCTTGATGTCATCTACTTCCTTTCTGGGCTGGTAATGGCCAGCTGGGCTGACCATCTCAAACAAACAGCAAACTCTCAGCGGACCGCCAGTCTTAAAAATAAGCAACTGTTCATTATATGATGCCATTTGTGTGTTGTGTGTGTGTGTGAGGTACAAAACGCTTCCCAGTACATATGGCTAATTTTGTCTCATTATTTTCTGATCGTAAACTGTTGGGTTTGATGCCATCGTTTGACATAGACAAGCTGTTACCGTGGGAGTGTGTTTCTTTTTTTATAAAAGTTTCAGTATTTACTGTCTGTCCTTAAGATATAAAATATATATTTTTTCCTGAGCAATACAATAAGCAATAGCTAAACTGCTGTTATTGGTCATATTGAAGATAATTACATTGACCACTCAAACATAAATTATTATCAATAGCTACAAATTAAAAATTGCATCAGTTCCAAATGAAAAATGGAAACTATTAACATGTTTCTGTAATCCAGTGTGTGCACAATTTCTGTAATTTGCACATCAAAAGTAGGGCATTGGTATTAAAAGCTGACTACAATGTGCAATGTAATGTACTATCCTGTTTGGAACTATGTCTGCCATTGGGAGGTGTGGTTCTCGTTTTTGGCTTTACCTTTAGGGTGGCGGCCGTCAACGTGATGCAAATGGTGATCTGCTGAACAATAGGAAGAAATCTGTGTTTAAAGTAACGGTAAAGGACGGTGCTTTGTTCAGTGTCACCTTGGCGGTTCGGGATTCGAACCGGCAACCTTCTGATTACAGGGCCACTTCCTTAACCAAATTTTGACTTATAGTTAGTTTTATTTAACCAAGAAGTTACTTTCTGACTGGAAATGATACAGGATCTCCCAAATGTATAAGGAATATCATTGTGAAAAAGTATTGCCTTGTTTTATTTACATTTGGACAAAAAATGTCATACACAAGTATTCATACCCTTTTCAATAATCAGTGGAAAAGGTTTCTGTGGTAAGGTTTCTGACTGGACCACTGCAAAACGTTAATATTTTTGTCAGCTAACCACTTCTTCACCACTTTTGCTGTGTGTTTTGGGTCATTGTGCTTTCCAAGGCCAAGTCTCCCTGAAAATTGCCTGATGTTGAGAATCGTGATGTAGTCATCGTGATGTAGTTTTTTCATGGTGCCATTTACTTTGATTTGGTTTCCTGACCCCTTGACTGAAAAACAACTCCAAAGCATTATGTTTCCACCACCACGCCTGACTGTTCATGGGGTTCAATGCTTCTCTTTTTTTTTTACACCAAATAAAGCCTATATTGTGGTCAAAGAATTCATTTTTTTATCATCTGACTACAAAATAGAAGACCAGAAGGCATCAGGTGACATTTTTCCCTTTTTCGTGGTCTGCATCCTTGGAATCCAGCAGTATGCCTTGCCTTGAGATGTTGGCACTAGCATGGCCCTCATTGTTCATGTTGGCCTTGTTTTGGATCCTTGGATTCATCTTCACCTCTTGCACATGCCAGAGCAGGTGTCACTTTTGATTTCCTAATACGTCTTCTAAGATTTTCCATAGTGTGGAATTACTTTTTAATTGGGAACAGGTCTTCACTGAGCTCTTTTTTTACATTTACGGCACTAACCAGACACTCTTACACTCTTACTTAGAGCACCTTACAATCAGTAGTTACAGGGACAGTTCAGGACACTCAGCGTTATGTGTCTTGCTCAGCAACACAAATGTAGTAAGTGGGGTTTCAACCTGTGACTTTGTAGTCTTCTGGTTTATAGATGAGTGTAAAACCCACTTGACTAACTTTTTTTTACCATGAGTTGATTGAAATGGCTGTTCCCAATTAATCAAGGTTATTAGGATTGTTTAGAAGAACATGGACAATTTGAAATGGTATCAAAACTTGAATTTTTTCAAAGACCGTGAGAATTGTCAGTTGGTATGAAGAATTTTTGCAATTTTACAATTTTAAGTCAAGCATGGAAATTGTCTCTTTATTCACTGAAATTTGCGGCACATTATAGACCCAGTTTCTGTGTGAGGAAGGTTAAATCATAGTTTGGCATGCGGGAGGTGTTGAGTAAGTGAGCATAAGGTTGAATACTTTAAAGTGTTAAAGACACTGAGAGATTGTAACATTGACAGCTGTTGTGAAGCATGGAAGTAGGCTCAGGTCTAAGATGATAGCCAAATTCTTGCACCTAAGAAACGACTCAGCTGCTGTCTACTGCATTAGTAAGCCTGATGCTTTTTACCTGTTGGGAGATGCCTTTCACGGGGGGACCACCATCACTGTCCCAGCACACTAAACCCCTCGACCTGGGGGGGGTTGGGGACTCACCTGCCTCCGTGGCATCATCCTTCTCTGGGGTTTTTGTCTTTACCGACACGCACTGTCTCTTCTCTGTCTTGTTCGTGCATGACAACTGTGTGGCTGATAACCCTTCACTTCAAAGTTTATTGTAGGCCAGTGGTGCGCAGTGCTGGGGAATAAGAGCAGCCACATTCTTGTTAAAAGCAAAAAGTGGGTGTGTTGTATTGTTGACTCTGCCTACCAGCTTTTACAAATAAAAAGCTCTTGTTTCCAGCCAGAATGAGTGCCGAGCATTTCTTATTCCTGGTTCAGCGAAAACACGCCAGTTATTCAATATGCGCATGCACTTAGCACTTTTGCTTTATGTCAAGAATGGGTTGTTTATATGTTTAAAATTAAGTGAAATGATTGTCACCTGTGATACACAGCAGCACAGCACACACAGTGAAATGTGTCCTCTGCACTTAACCCATCACCCAGAGTGAACAGTGGGCAGCCATGAAAGGCGCCCAGGGAGCAGTGTGTGGGGACAGTGCTTTGCTCAGTGGCACCTCAGTGGCAACTTGGCAGATCGGGAACCTTCTGATTACGGGGCCGCTTCCTTAACTGCTAGGCCACCACTGCCCCAAATAACTTCATGGTCAAAGTTTTCCCAAATCCCAGACATCGCTTTCATTGCTTCTGCAAACAAAACACAATCGCCAGAGGCTAGAATCTGTTTCAACCATTTTGCAACCATTCTCATGCTAATTGAAAAAGCATCACCTGACCACTCATTTACCACGCAAGCCCATGTAAAAACGTCAGCAAGCCCGGAAATATGTCAGACTGACCAGTCAATCAATCTGTCTGATTAAAGACAGTCCGATTTAGGTCCCTTGCCAATTGTTCAGTGTATATAGGGTGTGTATACACACACACACACACACACACACACACCCTAGCATATACATAAATAGGAGTAAGAATCTTTCTATGATATGGACGAAGGGACAATTTTCATTCTCTAACACAGCAGTCCAGCAGGGAATAAATGAACACACCCAAGCTAGGAAGAGTACAACTCTTCATGACCACAAGCTAGAACATTTGCTGTACAAACATATATTCTTCCAAATTTCAGCAGCATATTGCCTTGTCTGCTGTCACTGCTGTTGCATTTTTCTGGAAGAAGAGACATTAATTTAAGATCTGGTCAAAATGTGCTGTGATGGTAGGAGGAGATACAGCTTGAACTGGAAAGGAGTTGATAAACAGCAAACCTTTCGAGCGGAGTGCAGTTTATTGTAGCCTTATCTGCAGTGATAATGGTACCACAGAGGGCCGTGTAATGAGGGATGAGTGGGAAGTAACCTCATAAAAGGCCTAATGTCAGATCAGATAGCAGGAAGCGAGGACTGGAGTGTACATTCAATATTTTTTCAGTGCTAGCCAGGGAGGAAACATTGAAAGCGATTGCCGAGGGAGGAACGAGGTTAGACTTTTAAACGACACTGTGAGGCTGACGCATCTGTCAGATGTGCTGCTTGAACTTCAACGGTCCAGATTTGACTATTGAGATCACTATTAAAATAATGACTATAATTTATGGAACTTCTGGAAAAAAACAGTATTTCATAATGTCCATACTTAATACACTTAATATGCACAAACCAAACATGAAGGGTTCATTTAGCTGAAACCTTAATTTCCTCTTCAGCTGCCAACTTAATGTAGTTTGACTGATAGTTTGAACTAAATTATATTCATGTTTGCACAAAAAAGAAAATATGACCTTTATTTAGAGACATGAGGTTTTTATTTTAGCTTGAAGGCTCTTCATGTTGGCTGTCCTCGTTCTTGGTCCTTTTTACTTTTGATTTACACTACTTTACCCCCCTGTGCCCAGGATCTATTTCCTGCTGTGCAAGATGAATGTTGCCCCTAAATATCTACTCTTTGAAACCATTTGCAGGCCTGTTGTGCAGAACCAAAGCTGAGCCCCATGTTCCGCAAGGCATGGGGCTGGGCACGAATGTCGAAAACCTGCAGGGTTCTACATCCTGGTCTTAATGGTAATGTTCCAACGTCCATTAAGATTTGGACGATTCTGTCTCTTCTCTGAGGAGTATGTTGCATCAGTTAGGGATATGGGTTTAAGAAATTAAATTGCCAGACTGCAGCACACAAGCTTAGGAGTGGAATAAGATAGCACTTCATCCCATGTTCATCCCACACTACAATGACCACATTGATCAACTCATAGCTTACATATATGTAATTTTGTGGTTTGGACAACTTGATTCCCATCCATACAATTTATCTGTTCCAGTTTAGAGTCCCAGGGAGCAACAACCCACGTCTTGACCCATCGATGGTTCACATTCATGCGCATGCATGTGAGGGAGCAATGCAAACCACTCGGTGTATTATTATTACTAGAATAGAAATAAATATAATCTTTCTTTAAATATGCCAGCCACCAGAGACCAATCACCTGACATGCAAGCACATTTTTCCAACAGCAGGGTTCCTCTGTGTCTGCCGTGTTGTGGTCCAGTGCAGCTGCCTGGACCCCTGAAGGCTTTGGTAATTAGCTCACCAGCTGAACCAGGTGTTTAAAGGTACCAAACTGGGCCTTCCGAGTCCCACTGGGATTCAGTTATATAAAATGATTACCATAAAAACACTCATGACTACACATACACAAATCAGAAGAATTACCAACCCAGCATGAAAATGGAAGCATAGAAGAAAGGTAGTAAGACACAGGTTATGTGATGCCCAACTGCACCCTGCTGCGGGGGTCCAATCTTCAATATTGAGATTTTGACCTTGCATGTTATGTTTTGCATGTGTTGTTTTGGTTTTTGAGAATAAAAACTTTTGTTGCCTTCACACCTTTCCCTCTGCATGACAGGTTATGCTCTTCATTTCAGATCTATATGCTTTTTCACACTGTAGTGAACTTGAGGTTGCTATAGGTTAATTATCAACTAAATCAATTGAAAAAACACATTGATTTACACATTCCCTATAGGACTATTAATGTTTTTATAATTTGCACAGAACATACAGTTAATTACCACATTAACATTATTCAGTGTAAGGGTGTTTTCACACATCAAGGCATAATTTTAGTAGTGTTAGACTTGTTGCATGTTTATAGATGTACATACTGGATATTGACTGAAACATTTTCCTTGTTCTGCTGGGGGTAAGAATTATCATGTGACCTCCATAGTTGAGTGTGCTTGTTTGTATCTTGATTGCCTGTTGTGTTGAGGATTTGCATCATGTGACTACTGCTACAGATTTCAAGACCCTATATGGTATGATTCGCCTTCGCAATTAAACCCAAATGAGGACCATTTCAGAATATAAAAAGGCACACAGAAAATTATCATCATACTTTTTTTGCCTAGTTTCTTACCTGTGATTTATTTATGACTTGTCTTCTAACTTCTTGAAAACTGAATTTAAAACTGCTTTTGTCCTACACCTACAGATTCAGCTTCTATGATGCAGCAACCTGTGATGTTGCCACTGTAAACAGTGTAATAAGGCACCACAGAGCCATTATTGTGAGAAGTATTGCTATGCTGCAATTCAGAATTGTACAGTTGATGATGCAAAGAGCAAAAACCTTATGAGCTTCATATAACGAAGTGGCAGCTGTTAAAGAATGAAACAGACTCGGCTAAGATTCCTCATAGCCAATGTAAATGGCAGGTTGAAACTAAGTGAGGAATATAATGCAAGACCTCCATGATTGAAACTTGGATAAGATTTGTAAGGACTTGGTGGGTGTTTGACGGTGCGTTTCTTCTGTAAAATTGTGCCTGCATTTGCTTTGCTCTTTCAAGCTCTACCCATCCTCACTCTCTTTCTCTGTTTGTGCTCACGTTCTTTTCATACACAAATAGCAAAGTCTTTGATTTAAGAGGCAATGGGTTTTGAAGTAAATCAGCCTCAATGTGTGGGTTTGATTTTCAGAAACAACAACTCTGTTATTGAGTGGTTCCTTTTGCTCTGATTTAAGAAGCAAAAAACATGTAAACATGATTTCAGATAGAAGGAGTTGGTTTCCTTTCCTTGCATTTCCATTATATTATTTCTTACAGAACTACAATTTATTCAGTAACTTCTGTTAATTCACTGTGGGAAAAACAGAAAATGTAGTTTATCCAACCAAAAGGCCCATACTAATTTGTCCTGTGAGAAACATTACAATTCTTAAATTGACCACTAATATCAAGTCAAAATGGGTTTTAAACCAGTGTTATCCTTTTTACCAACATTCGGAAATTATCAGGATAAGAAGTCGTGTATCAATATTTTGGGAAATAGAATCCAGGATATTATTTTTGGTCCAAAATAAGGAGTCCGCTGAAATCCAAGTGAATAGAATATAAAACAGGAGCGACTTCCAAGCAAACTGTCGACTTTTGGTCTGTTGACAAATGATGAGCAGGAGCTAGCCCAACACAAAGGAATTATTGGACAAAGAAAT
Source organism: Denticeps clupeoides (assembly GCF_900700375.1). Classification (NCBI taxonomy): domain Eukaryota; kingdom Metazoa; phylum Chordata; class Actinopteri; order Clupeiformes; family Denticipitidae; genus Denticeps; species Denticeps clupeoides. The sequence continues at coordinate 1,891,181 of NC_041712.1, read as the reverse complement.
TTAGGGCAGGTGAGCCCTCTGTGATGGGACAAATTTTGGTGAAATATGAAAAATACAATAGGCCAGGACCAGAATTAACCTTCCTCTTCAAAAAGGTGTATTCACAATCCCACAGTACAACAGGAGATATGATGGTTATCAGCCTGAGAATAAAACCTTCTTTTCCCATTTAAAAGCGATCCTGTGATGCCCAGCGGCTGGGCTCATGCAGCTCTGTATAAAGTCCCTCTGGTTAAGGGCGTCTGATAAATGCTGTAAATCAGCTGCCGCTCATACAGCTGATCAACAGGTCCTAACAGGTCCCACCTGAGACTGCTGGATTTTTGAGCATTTTTATTAATTTATGTGCTTTACTTTACTTTACTTTACTTTACTTTATTTAGCAGACGCTTTTATCCAAAGCGACTTACAAGAGGAAGACACCAGCAATTCTCGTTCGATTTCTATAGAATATTGAGTTTACAAACTAAGAGCCCTGATAAGGCTCAACTTGTCAGCGAGGAGCATGCTCAGAGATTGTTAGGTGCTAGACGAAGAAACATTATAATGTATTTATACATTCTTGTATTGTTTGTGCAATGTGTACGCATGTGCGTGTGTAAGTGTTAGATTTGTCTATAATACATTTAAACAAGTGGTGATAGTCTCGGCTAGTCGTCTGGAGGAGGGCAGGTTGTTCCACCAGCCAGGGACAACAACGGAGAACAGAGATGATTGGAATCGTAGACCCAGTGAAGAAGGAATTTTTAGTCTCCTTTCGTTTGCTGATCTGAGAGGGCATGCAGGAGTGTAGCTAGGTAGTATAGTATTGATATTGGAGGGTGCAGTTCCATTTACAGCCCTGTAGGCAGCATCAAGGATTTGAACTCAATGTGAGCAGCTACCGGGAGCCAGTGGAGAGAGGTAAGACGAGGTGTAACATGGGTGTATTTTGGCTGATTGAAGATGAGACGGGCTGCCATATTTTGGATCATCTGGAGTGGTTTTATGGTGACTGCAGAGGCTCCAGCCAGGAGAGAGTTACAATAGTCGAGTTTGGAGATGACCATTGCCTGGACGAGGAGCTGCGTAGCCTGTTGCGAGAGAAAGAAAATCTGGAGATCGCAGCAACGTGATGGTTCAAACTCAGTTTGTCATCTATCCAAACTCCAAGGATTTTTGCAGATGCCGTGGGTGTTAACAGTAGTGAGCCAATTTGAATTGAAAGGTTTTGCTGAGGGGAATTGTTGCCCGGAAAGATCGGAATCTCGGTTTTGGACAGGTTGAGTTGGAGGTGTCGCTCAGACATCCATGCTGATATGTCTGAGAGACAGGCCGAAATTTTTGTTGCTTACATGTGCTTACATGTGCTCATGTAAGCGTATAATTTACAGTATATTACTCCACTGACACATTTTAGCAAGTTCTTATTTAGAACTGACTATTTTCCCTCATTACTTAATTTAGTCTACAACAGAATCAAAAATGCTTTAAAATGCTTACATCTTTCACCATCTATTGCCTTGGACATTTGCATGCTACTTTTTATTGGTCCAGTAAAAGGAACCTCTGTTCACAGCAACAGTGGCCTTATCTTTTGATTGCACCTCACTGTTTGTTTTCTCAGATGTTTCATACTTTAAAATGTTTGTTTACCCAATTCCCCAGGAGGTGAATCCTGTTTCAATCTTTCACTTCCTTTGTTAATTTTGAATTAAATAGCATTATAAATGCTGTGAGATGGAAACTGCCAGTTAATGAGACTTGTAATATATATTACATATAAAGTTGTAACATCACACAGTGCTGAATTGTGTCATACTGGATGAACGGGGCAGATAGAAAGAGCAATTGCAAAGGGAAACGGTTAACTCAGTTTTCGGTAAGGCGCATAGAGGTGGGAGTGTTTCCACCTTTTACTCACACAAGCGTGTAACAGCTGATGCTTCAACACCCACTGATGTTGACGCTCATTTAAATAGGAAAAATTCCCGGTAAACATGACAGTACCCCCACAGTACCCCACGTTTTTGGAAAGAGATGGCCACCACAAACTTTAGGGGTTTATGGTTCTTTTTGTAGGGTTGTTTTGTGCCATAATAATTTGGACATCCAGTAGCCTGATTAAAACGGAAAAGAATGCTTACATTACAGCATAGGGGATTGAAGAATGGGGATTTAATGTTGACATTAAAGTGGATTATATTCCTTCCTTGTGTAGTTTTAGAAAGGGTACCCAGCCAGTGGCAAGGTTATTTTTTAGGCCTGGTGAGGGGTTTCATGTTAGCTTGGTGAAAAATCTGGGGCATGCGCAAGACAACACAGAATTTTCCAGTTGCCTTAATAGTATAAGTATCTAGAGGGCTTTTTGAGACAGAACCGTAGGCCCTTGAGAACTTATGTAGGACAAAGAGGATAAGCAGAACTCAGGGGGAGGCTTGACAACCTCTCAGTGTTCATGTGTGTTTGGCAGTTTTGAAACACTTCTGTGTGATCATACATTGAGTATTATTGGGTATAAAATTCTGCAGTTCCTTCTAGGTATAAAATATTATTTAATTAGCAAATGCCCTGTAAATATACCTGGATGTGCTGGACTTTGTGCCAGTGAACACGTGTCCCCATACCCTGTGGCAGGACATCAAAGCGTTTGTTTCTAAAGCAATGTGACATGACATGAGCCACACTGACATATGCTTTCTTTGAAATCACGCTCAGTGTCATTCAGGGTTGTGGTGACCGTAGCTATTACAGATGTTGGAATTGTGAAAATGAAACCAGGATTTACTGCAACCCCAGTTCCAAACCAGTTGGGATTCTGGGTAAAATGTGAATAAAAACTGAATGCAGAATACAGAATGTTTTTCTCATTAATCATAAATTCAAAATAGAACATATCAAATGGTAAAACTGAGACAAAAAAAGTCATCTTTTTAACTGGGGTTCTATATACAACACAGAGATGAGCATAACACAAACCTAGAAAACTGAAAGTTGGAGGGTGTGCTACATGATAACTGTTAATCAAGTAGCATGGTTGAACAATAGATAATGATAAACACTGGCAATCATTTATATCATCATCAGTTTGTCTAAAATTTAATTTGCCAAATGGTAGTATTGGATATTATGGTTAAAATTACAGGAGAGCTTTGCTTGTCCACTTTGGTGTTTATAGTTTTTTTTGGTGTTCCTACATTACAATTCCGGAAATGATTAGTATAGTACAATTATGGCAATGCCTTTTTAAAATCTGCTTATTTCATTAATTTTTTGGAAACATTCATCTCCAACAATAAACACATTATTATTATGTTGTTATTGTACCAATATGAAATTAGATTGTTTTTGCAGTAACCCTTTAAGTAATTTTGACACCAGACTCTTATTTGTATGTGTGTGAATGCCAGTGGGCGAAACAGAGCTCCCCAAAAAAGTCAATGTGAAATTCAAACCATGAACAATGAATGTTCAACTCCTATTAAAATATGACCAGAAACCTAAACCTGATTCTTTTTGGTTGGTTGTTAATTGTATTAAAACATACAGCTATTGGCATGTGGACCATTTGTTACACACAGTCAGTAGGTTGTAATACTCATTTATCCATGTCCACGATTATTTATGGTGGGTCCTGATTGATGGCAAGTCCTCTAGGGCAGCAACTAAAATAAAATGTGACCGAAAGGCATGTGCTAAAAACAAGCCTCACACTTTGCTGAAAAGCACTGGAAATCCTCCACAAATCATACTATTCTAATCACTCCTTGGGGGGTTGAAAAGCATATTGCTTGGCAATATGCTTGGCAGACAGGAGTGCAGAGCGGGGAAGACTCATTGACTCCTTTCAGTTGGCACGGCTGCTCTTTCCTTAACCTGTCTGCCCTGTAAGCCTGCATCTCCCTCTTTGCAGTAGGCCTTAGAGGACGTCTTCATCAAATAATTCCTGGGCAGAAGGGCAGTCATTAGTAGGACAGGAACTCTGTACAGAGAGCAGTTGGTTAAGCGCAGGCGTGCTGGAATAAGATAGAAAGTCTTTTCAGCGAGGCCCAGTAGTACCTGGTCTTCGGATTACGTCAGCTCTTCCCCCGCACTTGGCCTGTAAATGCAGCATAAAGCACAGAAGGCCTTGACACTCTCAGAGAATGAAAGCGCTTAGCTGAATTAAAAGTCATTTAACTGAAAATTGAGATCACAACTAAAGAAAAATCGCCTGGAGCGAATCTATTTTCTTTCTAAGTCATCTCTGGAACGTAAGACAATGGGAAAACATATTTCAGCTATGTTGTTGCAGTTTCGTCTGGGAACACACTGAAACCAAAGCCAGTTTCAGTCTGTAGATAGAATTGACATCTTGCAGAACAAAGTGACCAATAATGAAATATTATTATCATTCATCTGATTTAATATACGAGTAATATGGTGCTGCTTACATCACCCTTGATCAAGATATGTGTCACGTCCCCGTCTAAAGTAAAGTAAAGTAAAGCATGACAATAGAACCTCCTCTAGCATTGACAGGTTACCTTCCATACTGGATTACAGTACATAACTCACTCACCTAGTCACACAAAACACAAGCTTCACACTACCTCACACCCCCAAAACATCAGAACGGCACTCACCCAAAAACCATCCAGTCCCTACTAACCTTACCAACCCCTCTAACTAGGCTTCAAAGCTTACCAGTTGCAGGTGACTTTAAACATGCAATGTCAGCCCTGCGTACTTCAGACTGAAGCAGCAGCCTGACCGCATAACTACCCCCGGAGTCACTTCAAAAATAAGAAAGGCAAAATAATAACATAAAAAAAGAGCCACGAAGGAAGGCCTGAAAGCAAACCAGCTGCAGCACTCTACCGACTGGAGTTGCACGTCCACAAATACCACCACTGGCACAGAAATGGATAGTCAGCCAACAACAGAAAATGAAGAATCCCAGACAATCCCAGATCAAGTCCCCACTTGTCATGTCCCGGTCTAGGGGTTGGGAAACATGACAACAAAGTAGAGGGATGTGTGAGGAGGGAATACACACGTACCAGGCGGAAGTGAAAATGGGCTTTTATTTACAGTGAGCAGTGAACAACCAAACAAAACCTAGAGTGCTGTACACAACAACAATACACAGGAGAACAACACACCATAAAAGGAGAGACTATACAGTTTACGCAACGAAAACACAACTACCAACACTGACCACTAACACGCAAAAAAAAAGGCTTTTCTCTAACTCAACACTCCGAAACTCTCCTCTCTATCCTCAGAATCAGAATTGTATTTATTGGCCAAGTAAGTGCAAGCACATAGAAGGAATTTGATTCCAGTAGATGGTGTCTCTCAAGTACAGTATAAAAGAAAACAACAACAACAAAAAACAACAATAATGTGCATGAATGTGTGTAAGTATTATTGTACAAGGTTATAAATAATATGTCTACTGAGTATAAATATATGTAAGAATGTACATCGATGAAAACAATGTGGAGTGCAATAAATAGGCAAAAATGTAAATCCTATTAACAGAGTGTTTCGCAGTGTGACAGTTTCAGCTGTTTAGGAGGTGGTCCTGGTCTGCAGGCTTCTATAACGTCTGCCAGAGGGCAGCAGGTCATAAAGTCTGTGACCAGGGTGTGAGGGGTCTGAGATGATTTTCCCTGGATCTTCCTGGATCCTCCTCTGGCTCCACAACAATGGGCTCCGTCTGGTGGCTGGAGTTGTCCTTAAGTGCTCCTGTCTGTTGAATGGCTGACTGTTGATGAGGGAATGATAAAATGTTCTGGAGAACACTTTTGCACCATTACGCTTTAAATTCTATTCAATAACAAAATAACATTTTTTTCCAAATTGGCCCAGAAAACCAACTTTGGTTCTTTAGCACTGTGTATGATTTCCTCCTGATGCACGATGTGTGTGATGTGGTGTTAATCCAGTGAGGTTGTGTTGTCACTTGCCATGGAGGAAGTGACAAGTGACAAATGACAGAAGCTGAGAGGAGTGCCAAAACGGTGATAAGCTATGTGATTTTAAAATAGATTCTATGTAAAAGAAAAAAAATAGTAAAAGTAAGATCTCAGGTTCAACTGACTGAAATATTCAAATGAAACAATTTGATATTTAAAACCAAACCGCAGGCATTACTTTTCTGCTTGTCTATGCAGAGGAATATATTTTCCGCAAACAACAAATTTATTCATGAATCCTCTGTCGCTCTTATATGAACCAGATCAGTTTTCAGACCTGTCCCACCTAATTGTACACTATATATGTACCTATTGAAGATTAGGAAATCCAAGAAAACCATCTTATATTCCAGTCGCAAATCTTTTACCAAAAAAGCAGAATTCCTTCCTCTGTCGCATCATGGTGCTTATGAAGAAAAAGATGCGGTTTTTATATTACTTTATCAAGCCCATGATTTTATATGTGGGTTTTGTTGGTAAAATGCACAATGTCAGTTTGCTGCCTTAATAAAACTATGCACAGACATGAATCTAGCCACAGCTCATTCAAAAACATAATGTTTTGAAGTGAAGTGTGAAGTGAAAGTGATTAGTCATTATGTTACACTGCATCACAGCACACGGTGCACACACCAGACATTTGCAGAACCCATGGAAGACTGTCCTGGATGACTGAAAACAGACTTAACTGGTGTTAAGAATGTTCCCATCCTTTCTCTGAGATGTTTTGCAATTCTGGCAGAAGAATTACATTAAATTAGCTCTGGTTCTGTAAGCATGCCACTAAAGCACTGCTGCAGTCCTTCTTGGAGGACGTCCACCAGAGCGGCTTGCAGTTTGCAGAGGACATCCGGATTCAGGAAGGCTTAGGGATGAGTAGGCTGAAAGTAGGAGGAAGCCTTCAAACCTCTACACTGATTCATGTACATTCAACATAAAGGATGACAATTGTTCTGGAGACTGGTCTTCTAGCTCCGGCACTCCACCTGTGAATGCAAGTATAACCCAATTACAAGTTTTATAGGTATATTGGGAAAAACTCATCATAAATATATTATGGGCGTAGAGTCCCTTTTTTGTATATTTACTCCCATCTGAGGTGTCGCATCCTCCCTCAGCCTCAGTTTATTAGCTCTTCTAAGTCATGGTATGTTTAACTGATGCCTCATTTAGTTTTGTAGGATGCTGTTGAAAACATTTAGGAAACCCAGTTTTGCTGTTACAGCAATTTATTGTGACATTGAGGCCATTTCCACCTAATTGGAACATGAATTCAAGGAATTGCATAAAACTGCAGTTAGATTATAAGCATTCATGAAGTGTGAACTCTCTGGAATGATCCCTTGCATGACCCAAGAGCAAAGACTTTCCAAGTTTTGCATTAAAATACAGGCTCTGAAGGGGCAGTGGTGGCCTAGTGGGGAAGGAAACTGACGGGCGCCTTTCATTTCTGCCTACTGCTCATGATGTGATTGGTTAAAAGCAGAGGACACATTTCATTGTGTGCACTATGTCCTAATGTGTGTTTCACAATTACTATCACTTCACTTGTTGTTGTTCAGATTATATTTTACTGATTTCACTGTGTGCACTGTGTGCTGTGCTGCTGTGTATCACAAGTGACAATCACTTTACAAGCATCATGTACTTTCATCCTTACCACCTGCTGGTCACTGTTTGTGTCGCCAGTTAGAATATAAAATGCTTCAATCATCTAATCATAACACACATCATTCACATGCTGCTATCAGGAAAACACATCTCCAGCCTGGTAATTGAGAATAGATGCTTCCCCGCTTGCAGCACAGATGACTAAATGCTTCTAATTTGAAGGCTCAAATAGGTATGCTAGCATCCAGTCAGTGGAGAACAATGACATTAGGGCATCAGATGAACCTCTTGTGAGTATCTTTGTTCCACAGTGTACATCCTACCTCATGCAGATTCAGACATTGACTCGGTGACATGTAAATGATTTATTCCTGCCTGCACCCATGCGTTGCTGAAACCTGTTGACCAGGTTTCGAGCCACATGCTTTAAAATAGCCAAAGAAACAAACACTGGCCTGCGAGAGGACCAAAGGTCTGTGCATGGTCCTGCATTTTAAATACAGCAGGCTCAGTGCTCAGTTTTCAGTATTATTTTCTTTTGGTCACAGTTCTGATTTGCTGAGCTCTGTGGGACAATGAAAGGAGACAAGTGTGACAAATTTATAGCCATCTGATCTTAGTCTTCACCTTAAATCCCCACACAGCTTTCCATACCTCCCCCAAAATTCCCAAATCTCCACAATCAGTTTATTGTCTTCCTAATCCTCAGTGCACCCACAACCATTGACATTTATCTGAATTGCACTGACCAAGGAATCGCAGCACACCCCCACACAAGGATCACTGATGCAGGATACATGTTCTCAAGCCTAAGTGAAGACTTCCTTCTTCAAGCAAGGCCACAGAGAGCTGGAAGCACCATATAACCATTATCCACTTATTTATCTCTACAAATAACCAGTAAGTCAGCAGCTAATCATCTATAAACTGCCAATAGTGACATTATAAGAAACCATAATCCTAATAGTCAGTTCACTTACATGAATTGGGATTCATTTCTATGAAATTTCAGATGTGGATAAACCAGGAATAGACATTTTGCATTGTTTGCATTGTGAATATGTAATTATGAATATTTGATTGCTTTAAACATTTTATGCCTACAATATGGGCTTCTCTGAATAATTGAAGCAATTTATAATGTTGTATTTAATCTTTCCTCAATTTATAAAGCTCTGTTGAAGAGTTTTATTTCATTTAAAAACCTTTCTGCTGATCACATGAAAATATAATACGGCAATAATACAGTATTTCAGTATTCAGACATAGCCAAACCTTTTAAGTGCCTTTGCAATAAAGAAAATGTACAGCAACTCTATCCCAAATGTTCCAGATCACCAGATACACCATAGATGGAGGATCTTTTTTTATAGCAAGCGTTTTTGTAACTGATCCATGAAGCCAATAACCACAATTTCCTCTTACTTGTATGCATCATTCTCCTCTTGATTCATAAGTGGGTTTTATTCCACTTCAGTCATTGAGGTTATTTTCCACCTACAGCCTCAGATTTGCACACTATAGAAGTCAACATTGAGGTCTGCACTCCACATGGCTTTGTGTTTTAAGAAACACGAAATGAATATGTGGAGTAGTGATATTCACTTTGGGAAAGTTCAGGTCAATGATACATACGTATAACCAATGATCTGTGGAATTGACTGGCTAATGTTTATTTAATTTATTTGGAATTAATTTCAGTCATACTCACCTGTAGTAACATTTCACAGATTTGAATTATGACCCTTCATCTTTAGATCATGCATCCAGTGAAATCCTAAAATAAGATTCTGGAGAACTTCCAGTTTAAGGCAAAAACTTTCATATAAAGTTTTGAAATGTGTCTTTTAATAAGACCTGAACCAAGTTTATGTCATGAATTGAATATGCAATCAAATGCCCTTCATTTTCTCTCATTGTGTGGCATTTCAATCAGAGTTTAAAAAAATCTCTGTATTCATCCTTGATATTTTGGTGTAAAAGATAAAATAGGGGGTTCCCCCAAAAAAGGAGTGAAATAATATGCAACCTTAAGGCAACCCTTCATCTCAAAGCATTGGGTCTGTCAAGATCTTCCATTTCACTGAGTGAAAAAAGATGGAAAGAAGTCTTTCTTAGATCAAGCTGCATGAACTCCACAAGTGGCCCTTCCCTGTGATGAAAGAGATAAAAGTGAACAGCATGTTAATTATTCATCACCCTCAAATAAGGGATGCTCTCTGAGGAGGCTCGCGCTGGTTAATTTCACTGATGATTTTATGTTCGTGTTTTGTACAGGACGAAGCGATTGAACTGTAACGTACAAATAGGACGTAGTCTTTCATACGGCTCGCCCAGTGCATGAATTAATTATCACTGACCCCAGCTGAACAAAATGCTGAACTATTCTGGTTTACGGCAACATTCGACGCAGCTGAAGGCCAATTTTCTCCCAGAGACTACAGTCGTTCATTTGTCTTCAGTATCCACTACCACGGTAATTGGGCCTAACCTGTCAGTGGACATGGGGGAACGATCCAGAGCAGCCTCAAAGGGACACCAAAGGCAGTGCGGCCAGAGACAGGCGCGCCAGAAGGTACGTACACTGATGCAATTTAGATACAGTGTCAAAACTTGTCTAGACTGGGAAGGGAGAAAATAGCCCCAGCAGAGGAAGAATTGAAGAATTGAATTCAATGGCTGAACCGCGGTTTGAGGACACTCGGAGGGAAAAAATATTAATTTGAGGGACTCAAGGTCTATGAAAGTGAAGTGCTTGTCATTTTGATACATAGCACAGCGCATGGTGCACACAACAAAATGTCCTTTGCTTTTAACCCATCACCCTTACTGAGGAGTGGGCAGCCATGACAGGTGCCCAGGGACCTTAACCGCTAGGCCACCACTGCCCTATGTAACTCATTCATAATATGGAAATGGGGCATTATGCATTATGTGAAGCTGTTAAGAATCTGTGTAGAGGTCATCTATTGGATTGTGTATATACTGTTGTCACAGGAAAATTTCTTACAGTGAAAAAATACATTATGAGGGTAATTTTTACATTCATCTATTTTCCATACCCACTTTTTCCAATTTGTTTGATGTTGCGAAGCTGGATTGTTACAGCTAGTCCAAGGGACAATCCTGCACTGGCATGGACAACTCATGACACACACACACACATAAGTGCCAGAATCAGGCGTCCTTGTTGCCAGGCAGCAGTGTTGACCACTAAAATGAATTTTATTGTCATGAAAGAATTAGGGGGAAGAGAGATTTCACTTCACAAATACTGGCAAGACAAATGAAACTACCTGAATGGGCTGAATGGGCATTGTGACATTGAATATTGGAACACAGCAACTAAAGCATTTCATTTCCTCAAAGAATGACCTAGAAAGAATTCCACAATCTGTACACTACTCCAAATATTTCTTTTTTCTAAAAATTTTCCTGGAATAAAGCGCTATTCATTGCCTGCCCAATATTGTAGCGTAAAGCGAAATTTCCTCTGTGCTCTGATGACTGCTATTCATTTAGGTGTATTTGTTAAGAATTATTGCAGAATTCTTTATTCACATGGCCCTGTGAGAGGGGATTGTTCTGTTGGGTGGGGGGGGGGGGGGGGGGGGGGGGGGGGGGTGAAATTAGGTTTGCCATATACAAGATGTGTTGTGGAACAGTGTTGTAATAGTTTTCGATTATTATAGAATAAAATATTAAATAATAATAAATTAATTAAATTAAAAAATAATATTAAATAAAATGTTTTGATGATGCCCTAATGCAATTATGTAATTTTCATAAGTAAATATGAATAGATTAAGATTTTTTTGGCCTAAAATTGCCTAATTTAGATTTTTTTGGCCTAAACTTGCGTAATGTTTTTCTTCCTGTTCAACAAACTCAAATATGATGTATAAGATATACAGAGAACTAAAGTATTTCCTCTGTCCTAGCCTCCTCCCAGGGCTACCAGCGAAGCAAAAAAACTGTAATTAACAAGGTCTTCTGATCCAAAATGCAGTGGGAATTATGAATCATTCCAATTTGTCATCCCATTAACTGTAAAAAAAAAAAAACAATAGATACCACATTTTTCTTGGTGAAAAAGAACCACTGAACACTGTCAGGTTTGACTGTAACAATGGCAGGCAGAGGATTGGTTCAATGAACACTTCACTCAAGAATATGAAAACCTTAAAAATCCTCTGAACATTTGAATCCTTCTGATTGTCACATTGAACAATAGGTTGTGGTTTTATGGGTGTGCGTGACACAGTCAGGGTCACGATAGGTATAAGAGTGAAGTGGGTTGAAGTGCCCTCTGGCTCTTACTATTCTGTAGACAGTAACCTTGAGCTGGAGCCAAAGTTTTACCATCCATGCAGGTTCTAGTGAATGCTGGGAAAGGGAGGGGTGAGAGAGAGACCTCATTCACCTGGTGGCAGCCTACAAACACTTTTACTTGCACTTCTATTTGTAAAATGTTATTTATTGGTAATAAGAAAATGTATGTAGATTGTTTATTAATTAGTCTTCCTTGTGGTATCTTGAATGATACCGAAGAGTTTTTATGATCCTGAGACCATAAGATCGCTATCTGCATCAAAATATATTATTGAAACTATTGTTGAAAAGTCATGCTCAGAATACCTATGAAGTGTCGATCTATCATTGGTTCTATTTTTGAAAGAACTGATATTAAGAGAGTGGGGTGGGCGACCCTGATACAGCACAACAGTTTACTGATAAAATAAAAATAATAAAAATAAAATAAAGTGAAGTGATTGTCACATGTGATACACAGCAGCACAGCACACGGTGCACACAGTGAAATTTGTCCTCTGCATTTAACCCATCACCCTGAGTGAGCAGTGGGCAGCCATGACCGGCGCCCGGGGAGCAGTGTGTGGGGATGGTGCTTTGCTCAATGGCACCTCAGTGGTACCTTGGCGGATCGGGATTCGAACCGGCAACCTTCTGATTACGGGGCCGCTTCCTTAACCGCTAGGCCACCACTGCCCCCTGATAATATCAAATGAGGCTCAGTGAACATTTAATGTATTCGATTATGAGCATTATAATTCATCAGTGTTGTGGCTGCCTTATCTGCAAGAGGATTGGCAGTTTACAAAAAACATCATAAATGACAAGTTTGTAGAAAACATATTTAAAACAGATAATGAACAGACATATCTGTATCATTTTGCATATTTGTTACTCTGCACATTAATTGCTTATTTCACTGGTTTTTAGCGCTGTTTGTCTTCTTTGTTGTAATTGTTTGATGTTCTCTTATTACTCCTGCACTGTTTGTCTTGCACAGCCCCTGTCCCATTTTTTTTTTTTTACTTTATGTTGCCCGGTTTGTTGATGTCCCACAAGTGAGACATCAATCAATCAATCAGTCGGTCAACCACTAGATGCAAACCTCATTATATTAAACAGACTGTGAAAGCCTTGTCAGAGTGATGTTTAACTAGGCGCAGCACTTCTGAGTCCTCAGTTGCTGCAGCCATATGGAAACAGCAGTAATTCCTTTGGCAGCTCAGCTGCATTGAGTTCCAGAAAGTCTAAAGTGTCTTCATCACTGTCACCTTTGTTTTCTGTTACGTTTCAAAGTTGGCATGAAGAGTGAAAGTGAAGTGAATTGTCATTCTGAAACACTGCAGCACAGCACACGGTGCACAACGCAATGTGTCCCTTGCTTCCTACCCATCACCCTTGGTGAGCAGTGGGGAGCCATGAAAGGCGCCCGGGGAGTAGTGTGTGGGGACACACGCTAGGCCACCACTGCCCTGAGCTGAAACATAAGAGGGTCACCGTCAGGTTTTTATTTTACTGGAAAAGAGCAATGTTTCTGATCGGATAAGCCTGCTTTCCTCAAACCATGGCTGCAATGTTCGCCATCATTCATCACATGATTCAAAATCTAGTCACGTGACATGCAGTTGTAAGTTAATGGGACTGATTGTCACATTGTTGTTCATATGGGGAGTGTTTGTTAATCTCATGTTAGTGTCTTTTACCCCTTTTACATCACAAATGCAAATTCTTTGCTGTAGAAATTTTGAGACCAAGCAAAACATGCTTGCCAGCACCAGGTCTTATATCCCAAATAAAATAACTAAATATAATACAGATTTCATAAAAAAGTTGATTTTATGGTAACATAATGATAGCAGCTGCATTGCAATTCTGTCTTTGGAAACCGCAACACAAGGTCTTAATCATTACAGTCCTAACAATCGATTTCGCTTCAGTTAGCTCCTTTGGATACTTCTCAAGCTGATGTTGACATAATGCTAATTTGGCTGTGGTTACTGCGCAATCTTGGCTTTTTGGTTTTTGAACTGCATTACATGTTTCCCACTAAGAGCTTGAGCTTGGCTTTAACTACAGTCATTTGAAGAAACTGTGCTGAAGAAAAAGATCATTGCTTTATAGCTGTTTTTGCTTTTGGGTCTGAATGAATTTTTTTCAACAAATTATTCATTTCACTTTAAGGAATTTGAATTGGTTGAATCTTTGGCTCATTACACAAACATGCCCACAATTATCTGAACAGAGTGCAGCATTTAAAATATTCTGTTATTTCTTTCATGGTATTGGTTCTGTTTGGTGCATAGCATCAATATTTAAAAGTTCACATGTGTACACAGAATTTCATCACTTTATTGCCCTCACTGTCTTATATTGAAATGCCTGTTTGGACCTTGGTTAGGAGACAGTTCACGTAAATTTCCACCTACAAGCATCCTACATGATGTTGTCTTGCTTGTACTGTTCATTGTACAGAAAAGTTTAACTTTTCTTCTATAGAGATCTGTACAGAATTTACATTTTGGTTTTAGTTAGTATAGTTTAATTTAGAGTGTATATACAAATATATTATTTTTCTTTCTCTTACAATTGCACTATGGGGGTCTGTATACTGTATACTTTATACTGTGTATACTGTTGTACTGACAATAAACCTCTATTGAAATTATTATTGTCATCTTTGTGGGATCATTCAGATTTTGAGACAATATAAAGACCTGTAATAAGAATTATATCCCTGAGTATAATAATGGCACGTAAAGTTTTGACACATAAAACAGTGACTGCTTCCACTGTGCTGTTTATGTGGCTGAAAGCCGTTTTCCAACACTGCCATAAGATACTGTGATTTAAATCAAAAGCAGCACATTCCCACGTCACACTCAACTGGCCCCCACACCAATAACACAATATGTGCAATTATTACACAGAGTAAAATCATTCAAGTCATTTGGAACTTCAAAACAGAAGTCTTATTAGCTGTTTGGAAAGTGATTGTTTCTCATGTCTGGGCGGGATTGGTCTTTCACACTGGGACTGGGTGAGTTGTGATTGAGGCAAGTCTTTAAGGAAATACAGTGCCGCTCCAGCCCCCTTCCCCATTCCCGACATCTCTTTCGCTGAATACAAATCAGTCATTAGTGTTCAGACACTCTTCACTGTTCCTGCCGGAGGTTTGAGAATTTCTGAACTCTTCCGTACTCTCTGAAATACACCAGGCAGTTCATTAATTTCAGCCAAATTGACATTTTTGGCAATTTGAAAAACAAAGCAACGCAACAGTGAATTGATATCTAATTTCACACATCGCTTGTGGGATGGTGGCACCCGGTTAAAACAATGCTAATTTCATTTGGTGTGTTCCTTGACTGACGGTGGGCTAAGTGCACACAGGAGAGGCGGAGAGCTGATAGCACCTGCAGACTAATGCCACGCGGGCTGCTGCAGTCAGCAGCCCTGGGAATTTGTCATGCTTTGCTTCTCGTACCATGCGTCCTATTAGTCACAGGTGACAAAGTGAGATATTGAATTTCAACCCAATTACAATACACATGCAGTTTTGTCTTCTTTGATGTCCCGCCACTCAAAAAAAAATTATTTTCAAAGAGAATATTTCAAAAGGGACCCTTTTTTAATGTTATAAGTGCATATCAAAGAGTGTATCTGAGCAGAAGCAAATGGCAATACTCCCCCTGCACATACATACACACACACACACACACACACACAATCCTACATCATTTAGTCTGATTGGAGACGGTGCTGCCATTTTAATTGATTTTCCGCATTTATCTATCTGTGCATGTAGTCATTCTGATTTAGTTTAGTTTTTACAGTTTACATGAATAATTGTATT
>NC_041712.1:1231537-1275264 GCF_900700375.1 Denticeps clupeoides | reverse complement strand
TCTCCGTGCACCTGCCCGCGTCATGCCCGCATGGACGTGACAGGAGTTTCATGTTCATCCCATGTGCCAGGTTTTCTTATTGTCCTCACCTGTGTATGATTGTATGAAGCTGCCCTGTTCGCCTCTGTCGCTGTCAGGTCATTGTTACATGATGTCTCCCCTGTTCTGGTCACCATGTATTAAACCCCTGTTTCGTGACATTTTGCTTATGCGTCCTTCTTCCTCGCCATGTCCAGCCATATTGACACCACCTCTAAAACAGCTAAAGCTTCAGGGACTACTAGCGTTATAATGGACATGCAATGTCCATCATGACACTGAACTAAAACCTACTCTGCACCTCCAAACAGCGACAGATGCTCTATACTGCTCTTTGGACTTTTCCACCACTACACCTGTTGGCCTTTTTTCTTTTCTTAAACAAATTATCACCAACCATGCACTGACCCTAATTGCAGGATCAATCTACCCTGGATCACTCTACTCTGTATCACTCTTTCCCAAGTTTTCTTGCTTTTTTATTCTCTCTCCTAAACAGTTTTTTGGTGGAGTTTTTCAAGTGTGGGGGGTGTCAACTGTAGGGCCTGTCAAAGCCCATTGAGACATACTGTATGTGTTTATGGGCTACATAAGAAATAAATGTTGTTGTTTTTTGTTATAATATGCGTACTCACTTGGTCACTTGCTAGCACTGGGTAAGACCAGGAGCAATCATGATGTGGATCTGTTTTCAAGATAGATCTGACACTGGTGCAATGACATGATTTTGGTGTTGTGCTGGTAGAAATGCATCAGGATTGGTTTTCATTGTTAGCTGGTCTACCAGCGGGGCAGTGGTGGCCTAGCGGTTAAGGAAGCAGCCCTGTAATCAGAAGATCGAATCCCGATCCGCCAAGGTGCCACTGAGGTGTCACTGAGCAAAGCACCGTCCCCACACACTGCTCCCCGGGCGCCTGTGATGGCTGCCCCACTGCTCACTCAGGGTGATGGGTTAAATGCAGAGGACAAATTTCACTGTGTGCACCGTGTGCTGTGCTGCTGTGTATCACATGTGACAATCACTTCACTTCACTTCAGTAGGCATCATGTGGTCAAAAACTGAAGGGCTGAACGTAAATGATCCGAGCCTGAAATATCAGTGTAAAAATTTTGTTCATATTGTATAACAAATTAATATTTTTTATGCCATTCCTGCCCTCTCTGATCCTTCTTTGACCCTGGAAGATCTGGCAGACCTTAAAGCCTGCTTGCTGGAACTACAGCCCTCCCTGAATGATGCCCAGAGCCAGGAAGACCTGAGGCTGGTCACAGAGCTGCTTCAGAGCCACGACTTCCAGAGCGCCTTCAGTATGCATCTCTGCATGACTCTGGGCATGCAACGCATCAGCCCCCCCATTCCCCCTCACCACCCAGGCACAGGGACTCTGCCAAGAGGTAATGAAATTGAAATTGCTTGTCATCTTATCCAGAGTGTAAACATGTAGGCATCCCTGTTAAAATGCCATTTTGTGATGTATGAAATTAGACAACAGAAAATCAACAGAAAACAAAAAAAAGTTGCACTGTCACGTTTATTTTATTCTCCTTAACTATCCAGCAATTACAAAACAACATATTATCGGCTTATCATTTTAGTACTTAAAACCTGAAAGAGTCTGTATTACATACATTCTTTTGTACTACTAGATATAAAGAAACACATCTCAAGTGATTTTATTACAATTGGTTGCAGTTGACAGCAACTTGGGTGCAGTTGTTTGCAGTGTAGGAGATCTGTCCTTGACTTTGCGTTACTGATTGTGTAAATATGAATGCCGTAATGCCTTTTTTGTGTTTATGTCTGATGCATATGGTGCTGGCCTGGCCCGTCTGTCAAATATTAAGTCATTGTGGCCTCTGAGCTAAAACGTTTGCACACCCCTGTTATAGATGGATATTCACAGAGTGCAGAAAAAATGTCCTTAAAGAAAAAAAAAAAGAAGGGTCAGCATACAGGTATAAACAGAAACTTCACAGGAGACTGTACTTTTCAAAACAACAAAATTAATATAGCTCTGTAGTATCTCCCCCTGAACAGATGACTGTACTATGTGTGCATACATGATATTCTTTGTCAGATTTAGATCATAATTTGACAACAACAAATGCAGAGCTAGTCAACAATCTTGTGTAGTTAGTTATATTACATTTCATGGTGCTTTCTCTCCAGATACAAGGTGAATGAAACTGTTATTCCAGCTGTCCCCGTCACAGTTCTAGCTTCCACTCGTGACTGTGTCCTTCTCCTCAAAATCACACTGTGTAAATAGACAATAAAACATGCGTGCACAAAAAAAAAAAAAAAAGTAGGACAAAATTTTAATTTGCCAATTGCCATGATTCTGCCCTGGGCAATCCACAGGTCGATCTGCAAATATACTCTTTGTTATACTCTCTGTAAAGCCAAAGTTAAATACTGCAGAGTTCTCAGACATTTCTTTGCCAAGTTCGTTATGATGTGTATGATGTTGTGGACTGTAATGCGATGGCAGTGTCCGTTTAGTAAATTAACATAATGTAACGTTTTTAATGCATCTGACTGTTTGCATTTGAATTGAGGCGAGTAATAAATATTGATACTGTTCTGTGAGGATGCTCATCCCAAAACCAACACAAGACCGAGACCACAAAGGTTTTGAGAATAGTCTTGAGACCAAGACCGGTCTAGAAATCTACAACACTATAAGACTCACACCCAACCTGTGGCTTCAGTTCAATTGTACAATGTGAAATATCAAAGTTCAAATGTTCAATGTTCATATCACAGATCAAGAAGAACAAGAAAAATGAAGTCAATTAATTTCCAAGAGTACCACTATGAAAGTTTTTTTAATAATAATAAATAATAAAGTGAAGTGATTGTCACATGTGATACACAGCAGCACAGCACACAGTGAAATTTGTCCTCTGCATTTATCCCATCACCCTGAGTGAGCAGTGGGCAGCCATGACAGGCGCCCGGGGAGCAGTGTGTGGGGACGGTGCTTTGCTCAGTGGCACCTCAGTGGCACCTTGGTGGATCAGGATTCGAACCGGCAACCTTCTGTTTACGGGGCCGCTTCCTTAACCGCTAGGCCACCACTGCCCCCAACAGTAGAAACATTTTTTTCCTCTGACCAATGAGCTCTGAACACATCTGTGAGGTACGCGTGACAGGAAGTAAGGAGGATGCAAATGCACATCTACAGACACTGGTTAAAATAAAACCAATCACACAGACATGAAGCAGGTATGCCACAGATTCCCCTTGTTCCTCACTTTTTTTTTTTCCAGTACCAGTGCCTTTTCCCAAGTTTTGTATTTGGAGAATCATGAAACACAGGGCACAATGGTACTCTGTCCATTGTGCCAATAGATGATAATTACGAGTTTACTTTGATGTTGAGAGTGTGGTTGGAACTGCATTTGCAACCCTGGGAAGGATATAAATCAGGCACACATAATCAGTAGTGTACCGTTGACTTGTGGTATTTTGGCCTTTCAAGACCTGTCACCCTCATCAATGGTTGGCAGCTACAGTGTGATCAAACCTAAGCTTGTGCCCCATGCCCAATTGTGAGTACTGCTTGTTTTAAATGACTCTGCACAATGGACAATGCAATGCGTGAGAAAAAGGTAGTATATGCGTGAGCTGTGTATGTAGTGTCACAAAAACAAAGACAGGCCAGTGAGCACCTGTACGTGGAAACGATAACCCAGTCGCAGAGAGGAGCAAAGAGGCAAGTGAATTTCAAGGTGAGGTTCTGATTACGGGACCCTTTCCTTAACCACCAGGCCATCACTGCCCATTATCGGACATTATGGGATTTTTTTTGAATGGTACAGAGGGTAAAATTATGCTACAAATAAGCTAATTATCATATACTGGCAACACTGGAGTGCAGCTTTTAACCTCAACCACACCAACAGTAGGCCTAATAGCCAATAAGACAATATTTGGTCTTTTCATGTGCAAATGGATTTTGATTCCCTTAATGGCAATGCAAACTATGTAATGGACAGAAACCAGACGAAATGCAATATAAATGTTGGTCATGAAACAATAACCATGACACGGCTAAATAATACATCCTCTCTTCCACTCGCTGCACAGTATGCAAGGTTTCAAAATGAAAGCCTAACCCCAAACGTAGACCTAACCCTATGGCTTTCACAAGTGTGTGCATGATGGATTTACATATGTAGTTTGACTAAGAAGAAAGGCACTATATTAATGTATATTAAACCCTTCCCTGTTGTTTTATTTTTAACTTCATTTTGAAACATCTCATACCATCAAAATTACAGTGAGCGCCTTAAACTGGAAGAGCTGCTGTATTAAAGTGGAGATTTCTACGTTTTGTTTAATGAGTAAGAAAAAATACAGTAAAGATCTGTGAAAGTCTGTTGAATACAGGGCCCACTGCTAACTTTACTCAGGTCACATTATTGATGTTGTGAGCTCTGTGAGCTCTGTCCTCTCATCCGAAGTAATATATCGTGCTGCAGGTAGGGTGTTGGTTTTGAACATGTGATGGTAGGCCATAACCAAATTAAAATCAAATTGCCAAATTTATATTGCATACTGTTTATACCGCTCCATACTACAAGGTACTTGAACTATATTGACTGGGTTACATAGAATTGCATTACTAAAAAAAAGACAATTTAATGACTAAAACCAGACTAAAAACAGTCATGGATCATTCAGACTAGGGGAGTCCCCCTAAAATAAAAAGTTAAAATCATCACCATTCTAAAACAAACATCCCCCTTGAATTCTTTGTGCTATTTTATTACAGGTTTATTTATGGCCCTATGATTTCCGTGATGCGGAAAACACATACAGAATCACTGAATCCAAGAAATAAAATGGAATCAGTTGTAAAATGTGGAACTGCATATAATTCACGTTTCTGGTTGCTGCAGTGTTTTCATGTGTTTCCTGTTGAGGCGGGATTTTTGCATATATCAATGCAATTGTCTGAAGGACATTAGACAGTGGATGCTCACCAACTTTCTCCTGTTAAACCCTGACAAGACAGAAGCGCTTGTACTTGGGCCTCAAGCAGCCAGGCATAAACTGGCTGACTACACAATAACCCTGGATAGCCTTTCTATCTCACCGAGTATTGAAGTGAAGGATCTAGGTGTCATCATTGATGCAGGTCTCTCAATCTATTCGCATATAGATAATATCATTAGGATAGCATTCTTTCACCTTAGAAATATTGCAAAAATAAGAAATATCATTTCAATGCATGATGCAGAAAAGTTGGTCCATGCATTTATTACATCAAGGTTAGATTAGTAGGTGCATGAGTAAACTCCAGCTAGTACAGAATGCTGCAGCCAGAGTTCTAACTAGAACCAGGAAATTTGACCACGTCACCCCAGTCTTACAATCACTGCACTGGTTACCCATCAAATTTAGGGTTGACTACAAAATCCTACTTTTGATCTATAAACCTTTAAATGGCCTCGCCCTGCAGTACCGCAGTGAACGCCCCCTTCGATCAATGGGTGTGGGGTCACTACTGGTACCCAAAGTACAGAAGGTCACAGCTGGGAGCAGATCCTTGCCTGTCTCAGTGTTTAAATCTAAACTGAAAACACATCTGTTTTCTCTGGTCTTCTGTTAAAGTCCCAGACACTTTGACACAGTGTTATAAAGTCCAGTTTATCACACAGTCACCCTGTTAAGCACAGACAGAGTTAAATTCACCCTAGTTAGGCTGTCCTAGTTAGGGTACCCGGGCCACTGTAGCACCAATATACCACTATAACCACATATTTCAGTATCGGTCGTACGATGCCACCGTCTGCTGCTGCTTCTGACACGAAATCAAGCGTCCAGACTACTGGCAGATCCCAGTGAAGAGACCAGCAAATAAATCCTGGTTCCTGACAACTGCTTAATAAGGACATTGTCACGATCCGGTCCGAAATGGGGTTACTCCGGTGAAGGTGAGGAGCGGCCATTCAGCGGGGCGAGCCGGAGACTGACAGGGAGCGGCGGACGCATGCGGACGAGGTGCTGGTACCAAACTGGCCCGAAGCCGTCTGAGCCGGAGAACCGCTGCTCGTCCATCTGGAATACCGGACCATTCATTCATTCATTTATCATTCCGCTCTGTTCATCTCATCTTTTCTGGTTTTCGAATCTATTCCATTCGATTCCTCCTGTCCACTCAGACCATTTAAGACTGTGTTTGGACTTTCCTTCCTCCTTCATGGACTGCTTCGTCTGGCCCGCCAGGCGTCGTGCCATAGGAGGGGGCATTCTGTCACGATCCGGTCCGAACAGGGGTTACTCCGGTCCGGGATCCGGACCGGAGTTTCATTGTTGTCCTGTGTAATGTTCCCTAATCGTTTTCACCTGTGTTAATTGTATAAAGCTGCCCTGTTCGTTCCTGTCCGCTGTCAGGTCTTTAACGTTATGTTCCATGTTCACCAGTGTCTACGTCTCGGATGTCTCCCCTGTCTTGTGCTTCACCAATTAAACCCCGGTTTCGTGATGTCAGGTGAAAGCGTCCTTCATTCCACGTCTTCTCGTCACTCTTCGTCCTCCTCTCCGTTAACCCGCCGCGTCATGCTCACATGGACGTGACAGACATACCATGAAACAAACCAGAGGGTCACCACAGCCACCACCACCGTAACAACTACAGCTTCAGGGATCTTCAAGTGGACCAGTAGCGTCATAATGGACACGTAATCTAGACCATGACACTGAATACATCCTGGACTTCTCCAACCCTACAACTGATTTTTTCTTTTCTTTCTTATTGGACAAATCATCCCCAGCCCGGCACTGACACCATTTGCAGGCTCACTCTACCCTGGAAGGACGTCCCTCTCTGTATCACTCCTTCCCAACATTTCTTCCTTTCTTTTTTTATCTCTCCTTTAGTTTTTTTGTGTGCAGAAGGGTCAAGTGTGGGGGGTGTCAACTGTAGGGCCAAAGCCCATTGAGACATGGGACATGGGATAATGGGCTATATAAGTAATAAATGTTGTTGTTGTATACTAGTTGTCAGCGTTGAATCTAGATGTGCAAACTTGGCAAACTCTGTGCAGTTCAGCAAACTCTTGGTCATGCAAACAAATCAGCTGATTCAAGACGTTATTTTTATTTAACATTGTTTTAATTCATTATGCAAGTGGGAGAATTTCAGCGGAGAATGCATGTGCATCTCCTTCACATCCTGTTGGACTTCACTGCTCTGTATAAAAGGCATGCGCCTCTTCCTGATAGCCAGGCAGCAGAAAGTCATGTTTCCAAGTCTTTGTGCTCGGGTCCAAGACAAATCTGAAGTCTTGAGTATCATGTCTTTAGTCTCAAATGACTGAAATGAATGTTCTGTCGATAATACTACATTAGTGTATGTTTTAGATTAAAAGCATGTACTGTACTATATCATCTATTATTTACACAGTAGAAAATTAATCACAACATGCACCTCAGAGTGCTATGGACATGTTCATTTTATTAGCTCTGTCATCCAAGCAAGAAAATTGTCATTTATATAAAACTTTCTAAAATGACCATTTATATAAAAATTTACCAGCATTAATGCAAAAATTTTATATAAATGGTAAATGGTTTAATAAATGGTCAAGACATTGGAAAAACAGAAATAGATTAAACAAATGTAACCACATTTTATGTCATTTGAAGCTGTAGTAATGTACATTTACATTTTTTATGGCATTTATCAGACGCCCTTATCCAGAGCGACTTACAATCAGTATTTACAGGGGACAGTCCCCCTGGAGCAACTTAGGGTTAAGTGTCTTGCTCAGGGACACAATGCTAGTAAGTGGGATTTGAACCTGGGTCTCCTGGTTCATAGGCGCGTGTGTTACCCACTAGGCTACTACCACTCAAATGTACTCTTATCCCCTCAGGGGATTGACGTAGCCAACAATGCGTATGCTCTCACGAGAGTGGAGGTGTTTTGGGGTTTTTTGTGTGAGCCCTTCGCATGGTTACATAAATAATTCCAGGAAATGAATGTAGTTTATGAGTTATGACACACAAGTCAAGTCTCAAGTCGTTGAGGGCAAAATTAAAAGTCAAAAGTCATTGTTTGTGCATCTCAAGTATCCATATCTGCCAGGCAGTCAAACCAACTGCATATTCATAACTCAAGTTACAGAGTGGTGATCTGTTTCCAAACACACAATTTATCACCCCCATTTTATTCTGCTTTTTAAGCTGCCTAACAGCACAATTATTTCCTCTCTGCCTGAATAATCTGAATCATCTTCATTCTTTTTGTGGTTTTAGTGCAATAGGAATATTAGAAAAAGTATTCTCTATCCTAGTTGTGATGACACTTCAAAACATTTTTGCCACCTTTTGTTGCTTCATGTCACAAAGGTTGGGGGCCTGGTCATGTAAATTACACTGGTCTTAGGGTGTTAAAGCAGCTATCAACACAAATGTGTCTTTACACGGATCGGTACAGGTACACCTGTTTCACGAATCATATGTAAAACTTTATGAACCATGATTTTTACACTGAAAAATAAATTGATTATACGATGTATTTATGTGACAGTTTAGACATGGTGTAGATAGGACTCAAAAGAATAACTTCCAGCTAAAACAATCATCCATGTAGTAATTATCCAATAGGAGGCTTTTACCTATTTGCTTTAAGTACAGAGTGTGGCTTTTATTTGGACCATATATATCCTTTCATCTAGAGTCATGCTCAAGAAAATGCTCAGCAATTCTTTCCCCCATTTCCACTCACCACAGGTGCAGAGCATTTTGCAATCCAGCCAACATAAGGAGGGTCTGGAACTCAAGGGCCTATTGACATCTCCACATTTACAGGTGGGTCCCTCCTCCTTGTGAGAGATAAAGGCTATTATATTTTATTAAATGTCCACCAATAAAAAAGGTAGGTTTGCGATTACAATGCAATGCATCCAATACATTTTCTACATTGTCACATGATGGCAATGTCTGCATTCCCCTCAGTTTTAGTAGTTTTACATACATTTATGGCATTTACCAGACACCCTTATCCAGAACGTCTTACAATCAGTAGTTACAGGGACAGTCCCCCCCTGGAGACACTCAGGGTTAAGTGTCTTGCTCAGGGACACAATGGTACTAAGTGAGATTTGAACCTGGGTCTTCTGGTTCATAGGCGAGTGTGTTATCCACTAGGCTACTACCACCCTATATATACTGGTAGTATGTCACTATGCTTTGGGCGGAGTTAGTCGTCTGCCCTGAAATCATCTGCCCCCAAACTCTCCTCTATCCTCCTCTAGCTCAACAACAAGGCCCTGGGCTGGTAGCTGGAGTTGTCCTTAAATGCTCCTGTCTGATGAATTGATTGGTAGACGGATGATGAGTGGATAGGTAGCCGGAACCATCAATCCCAAACTCCATCCAGCCAACAGCCTGAAAGGGAAACACACACACACCAGACACAGAGCACCTGAACCACTCTATAGCCATAACAAGAACGTAACAAGTGTAATGCATAGTCTATATTGCAAACTGGGTTTGTAAGCATGTGTAGCTCAGCTGTGCCCCACTTAACTTGAATTATTGTGTGTTTTTGTGATTTTGTCTGCATCATCATATACCTACCCTTGTATTTCTCAATTTATTGAATTGTGATCAGTTCCTTCTTTGTTGCCATCTGAAATGTGAAACTCTTTCACAATGTAATGCCACTCAAATTTTGTGTGCTACACGTTGACGTGTGACAGGGAGGCCAAAATGGCACTGATATGGATGGCATGCCATTGTTTTGGCCTATGTTTTTGTCCGCTGTTTTTATTGTTAGCTTCACAGCAGTTGTAAGCGAAGTGACTGGTGGGGTGTAGTCCTGGTGAAGTGATGAAGGCTTGCAATTGATCAAATGTTGACATCCTTGGTAAGGATAGATCACGATGGTCTTCAACACCAATAATGTTACCAGCAAGCTAGGCATTGACTGGTCAGCATTAGTGGTGCCTGTAAAATCTTCTGGATCAATTCTTCAATGTGACAATCACTGCACCTTAACTTTAATTTAATGTTGCATGCAAGTAAACTTCTAAAATCTCTGTCAAATTGATTGTCAGACTGCAGTCCCTTCCTTGCGAGATTTCAGCCATCCTGTGGTTAATATAAAAACTTTTACCTTTAAATTATTTTTTCACACACAAGTTGGACATTTTATTCATGGTCATTCTGTGCAGATCTGTATGGACATTCATATGAAATGTTTGATTGTTGGGAATTTTAGCCTCACCCCTAGAATCACTTGGGAGTAACCCCGTTCATGCAAGACCAAGGACCAGCCTCCTGTCTTTCCTGGAGGACAGGACAGGGAAAGAAAGAGGAAAAAGGGAGAGAAAAGGGTAGGAGAAAAAAGTCTGGGTTCAGCTTGAGCACTGTTGTCACAGGGACTAGTGGACGTTCTGCTAGTAGCCTAGTGGGTAAAACACTTGAACAAGAATGTTTTTAATTTTTCGTGCAATCATCAATATATGTATATGTCACTGGGGGACACATTTGCAGGCATGCTTGGAGCGAGGGGACAAGTCGTCGTATGGGGAGTAGACACTGGACGAGCTGGGGAGGAGGACCGGAGGCATTCGGTCGGAGAGGAAGGAAGGTGGGGTAACCTGGGAGATTGTCGTGACAAACGGGGCAGGCAAAATCAATGTCAGTGGCAGGCGAAGGTCACGATTTCCGTCAGGAGATCGTCATAAGAAAGGGGACAGGCAAGGCTCGAGGTCAGGGACAGGCAAATATCTAATCTGCTGGGCGTGGGTGAATAAGGCTAACGTCTCTGGGAATGAATTCAACTGAAAGAGCGGGCAGCGTCTCCTCGGGGTCACCTGACTTTTATTCTCTGCACTGCCCCCTCTCATTTCCGCTTCCGGGTCACTGTCTCCCTGGCTGGTCTGGTGCTCTCTGGTGGGCTGGTGTATTGGCCGTGACTGTGTGTGTGTGTGTGTGTGTGTGTATGTATGTATGTATGTATGTGTGTGTGTGTGTGTGTATGTATATATATATATATATATATATATATATATATATATATATATATATCTATATATATATATATATATATATATATATATATATGTGTGTGTGTGTGTGTGTGTGTGTGTGTGTGTTTGTGTGTGTGTGTGTGTATATATTCTACTTGTATATATATATCTATATATTCTACTTGTGTGCGTATAACTTTAATTCAACATATATATATATGTGTGTGTGTGGTGTGTGTGTGTGTGTGTGTGTGTGTGTGTGTGTGTGTGTGTGTATATATATATATATATATATATATATATATATATATATATATGACTCCAAATCTGAGGTGCCACCATCCCCACACACTCCCCAGGTGGCTGTCATGGCTGCCCACTGCTCACTAAGGATGATGGGCTTTCACTTTCAGGTTGGTTTATTGCAGACATGACATGAAATCAAAAATACAACATAACCTGCAGGGTCAGTACTTTGGGTGACAGGTAGTGGAATAGGCAGACACTGGTCAGACACAATGAAAGTGAGTAGTAATTACAGTGAAATGTGGTCTCTGCAGTTAACCCGTCCCCTGTGGGAGCAGTGTGTGGGGAGCAGTCAGTGACACCTTCCGGCAACCGATTACTGCCACTGAGACCAAGGTAGACAACAAACAGACAATGGTTAACAGGCAGAGTGGGACACTCGGAACATGGGAAACGTAGACACCTAATCGCACATTCGTATAAGAAAGCTCTCTTTCCTTCTCTTCTTGTCTTTTCAACACCTAGCCAGAGAAGACGACGATACGATGTCATTTTTGTCTCCATCTTTTCTAGGCACTGATGAAGGCTCATGATTATGTCGCTGGCCATGAGCTGGACCCTGAGCCCACTGAGACAATCACTCAGCATGAAAGACAGACAGTGAAGCTTGTGCGTTTGGAGAAGTCACGGAACATGCCATTGGTAGGTTTCTTAGTGCATCTGTGTGTATCAGTCATATTACCACAAATTAATGAATTAATTTAATGAAATGAATGAAAAAATATTAGTTTAATAGAGTTAATAAAAAAACGTTACTTCAGCAACAAAAACAACAATTTATTTATTTTTTATTTAATTTCTTTCTTATGTAGCACATCATCTAAATGTACTTTGACAGGCCCTTCAGTTGACACCTTCCACACTTGACCCTTCTGTACACAAGGAAAACTCCACACACACAAAAGAAAACTCTAGGAGAGAGGGGGGAAAAGTAAGAAATGTTGGGAAGGAGTGATACCGAGAGGGACCCCCTTCCAGAGTAGAGTGAACCTGCAATTGGTATCAGCGCAGGGTTGGTGATGATTTGTCTAAGAAGAGAAAAAGTCGTTGTAGTGGTGGAGAAGTCCAAAGTGTACTCATCTCTTCACTGCAGAGTCTGCAGGTGGTCTGTACGCTTGATTCAGTGTCTCAGAGGGAGCAAACAAGCAGCGGCAAACGCTGGCGTTGTGCAACTGGTACAGAAATATGTGGTAATAGTGGTATATTGGTGCTACATTGGCTTGGTACCCTAACTAGGAAAGCCTAAATAAGGTGAATTTAACACTGTCTGTGCTTGACTAGGTGACTGTTAAAGAGGACTTAATAATTGACACTGTGTCTGGGACTTTAACAGAAGGCCACAGAAAACAGATGTTTTTTCAGTTTGGATTTAAACACTGAGGCTGTGTCTGAGTCCCGGACACTGACCTGCAAGCCATTCCACAACTGCGGAGCTCTATATGAGAAGGATCTGCTCCCAGCTGTGACCTTCTGTACTTTTGGGTACCAGTAGTGACCCCGCACCGATTGATCGAAGGGGGCGTGGCGGGTCGTAAAGAACTATAAGTTCACTACGGTACTGTGGGGCGAGACCATTTAGAGGTTTATAGGTCAAAAGTAGGATTTTGTAGTCAATCCTAAATTTGATGGGTAACCAGTGCAGTGATTGTAAGACTGGGGTGATGTGGTCAAATTTCCTGGTTCTAGTTAGAACTCTGGCTGCAGCATTCTGCGTTGCAGTAATCTAACCTTGATGTAATAAATGCATGTACCAACTTTTCTGATTCGTGCATTGAGATGATGTTTCTTATTTTTGCAATATTTCTAAGGTGAACGAATGCTATCCTAGTGACATTATCTACATGCAAATCGGATGAGAGACCTGTGTCTTGGTGAGATAGAAAGGCTATTCAGAGTTATCATGTAGTCAGACTGCCTGTCTGCTTGAGGCCCAAGTACAGCTTCTGTTAAATACAACTGTGTGTCATCAGCATAGCACTGAAAGCTAAAACCATGTTTGC
Source organism: Denticeps clupeoides (assembly GCF_900700375.1). Taxonomy (NCBI): domain Eukaryota; kingdom Metazoa; phylum Chordata; class Actinopteri; order Clupeiformes; family Denticipitidae; genus Denticeps; species Denticeps clupeoides. The sequence continues at coordinate 1,261,924 of NC_041712.1, read as the reverse complement.
AAATGACACGACCTAGAGGTAACGTGTATCAGGAAAATAACAACTGACCTAGGACGGAGCCTTGTGGAACACAAAGTTCTAATTTACTATGTGAAGTCGAGTCATCATTGATGTCCACAAACAAATACTGATCAGTCAGAAAAGATCTGAAACCATACAAGAGCTATTCCTTAATCCCAAAATAATTTTCTAACCTGTCATGGGGAACAGCGTGATCAATAGTGTCAAACGCTGCACTCAAGTCAAGCAGGACAAGCAGCGAGATGCATATCTGTTCAGAGGCCAAAAGCAGGTCATTAAGAGAAAATAAACAGAAGGTTGGATATTGGCTAACCTGCTTACTGAACTAAGTGGCACCCACCCAGAGTGGATTCCCAAAAAGACCAGACTTCCCCCGAAATATTGGCCAGTTATTAATAAAACCACGTTAACCTGCTACAGGTCTTGCCGCTACGGCGAAAATGCGTTAATAAGACAGAGCAGATTACTTTATCTGACATAGGCAATTTAAGGATCTCTATGAAATGATCTTATTTCCGACATCATGAGCGTCAATAGAATATTAGAATATCTATGATTATTTTTCACCAGTGCTATTAAATTTACGTGCTTGTTGGGCGCTCAGGTTGCAGGAAAACTATCCTCTTGCTATCCTCACATTTCTAACTATGGAGTCACCAATGACTAAAGCCGGTGGGTTGTAGGACTCGCGGTTCTTGAACGTGAACGTGAAGTGGAAGCCTGGTGGTCGGGGAGCTTGGCGGGTTACCCTGGTAGATCGCTTGGGTTATCCTGTTGTCCGGAGGGCGCTACTGGTAACGGTGCCAGGGTAGAGATAGTTACCAGCTGACTAGGCTGGTGCACATCTGGTGCTAGAAATGAATCCCTAATTAGAAATTAATCCCTAATTAAATGTAGGTTTCATATGCGCTTTTCTAGCTCAGCTATTTTCTCCGTCATTTTGGCTAGTCCCGCTAGGCCACCACTGCTCCCACACTGTGAAAACAACATAAAAATTTACCCATAATTCACTGTTCTCAGACCATGTGCTTGGTCCTGTTTTGGTTCGGTACACGTTCTTACCACGTTCTTATCCAACCTTCTGCACTAGAGTTCCCGATTTGATTTGTGGGTCTCAATGCAGTTGTTTTGGTGCATACCCAAGTGCGATTACTGGGCAAACGAAGTTGATTCGATTGAAGTACACTAAAGTGGACAGTGGAGTGACACTAGATTGTGATCTTCGCAAGTCCTCTACCTGTTGTTTTGACTTTTGAATGTTTATTTACAATTGGTTCAGCAATTTAGCAACACCATAATGATAATGATTCTTGAAAGGCACAATTTGATGTATGCAGGTGGCTAAAATGTCCACAACCCCATATGCAACAAAAATATATTTCTCAATATATTATGTGACTATATGTTTTTGTGTGTATTCATATATTGTGAATTGTACACAATAATATATGTTGGCATATTTTTACAACTCACATTCACTGTTTTATTTGAATACTTGTATATTGAATCTGTTTTTTTTGCTGGTCTTATTTTGTGCTGTCCACTTCCTGCTGTGACAATGTAAATTTCCCACTTGTGGGACTAATAAAGGATCATCTCTCAATTATTGCCATTTGCATATATTGAATAAATACATTGTTAATCTATTTAATATATTATTATATATACTGAAAAATGTTCCTACATTAAATGAGATTATATATAAAGAGGGGGAAGTTTCTCATATATTGAAATATATTTACCATGTATTGCCATATAAATTCTAGTATATACAGGGAGTGCAGAATTATTAGGCAAGTTGTATTTTTGAGGAATAATTTTATTATTGAACAACAGCCATGTTCTCAATGAACCCAAAAAACTCATTAATATCAAAGCTGAATGTTTTTGGAAGTAGTTTTAGTTTGTTTTTATTTTTAGCTATTTTAGGGGGATATCTGTGTGTGCATACATTTCTGACATTCAAAAACAAAACAAAAACAAATCAGCGACCAATATAGCCACCTTTCTTTGCAAGGACACTCAAAAGCCTGCCATCCATGGATTCTGTCAGTGTTTTGATCTGTTCACCATCAACATTGCGTGCAGCAGCAACCACAGCCTCCCAGACACTGTTCAGAGAGGTGTACTGTTTTCCCTCCTTGTAAATCTCACATTTGATGATGGGACCACAGGTTCTCAATAGGGTTCAGATCAGGTGAACAAGGAGGCCATGTCATTAGTTTTTCTTCTTTTATACCCTTTCTTGCCAGCCACGCTGTGGAGTACTTGGACGCGTGTGATGGAGCATTGTCCTGCATGAAAATCATGTTTTTCTTGAAGGATGCATACTTCTTCCTGTGCCACTGCTTGAAGAAGGTGTCTTCCAGAAACTGGCAGTAGGGACTGGGAGTTGAGCTTGACTCCATCCTCAACCCGAAAAGGCCCCACAAGCTCATCTTTGATGATACCAGCCCAAACCAGTACTCCACCTCCACCTTGCTGGCGTCTGAGTCGGACTGGAGCTCTCTGCCCTTTACCAATCCAACCACGGGCCCATCCATCTGTCTCATCAAGACTCACTCTCATTTCATCAGTCCATAAAACCTTAGAAAAATCAGTCTTGAGATATTTCTTGGCCCAGTCTTGACGTTTCAGCTTGTGTGTCTTGTTCAGTAGTGGTCATCTTTCAGCCTGTCTTACCTTGGCCATGTCTCTGAGTATTGCACACCTTGTGCTTTTGGGCACTCCAGTGATGTTGCATTCTCTTGAAATATGGCCAAACTGGTGGCAAGTGGCATCTTGGCAGCTGCACGCTTGACTTTTCTCAGTTCATGGGCAGTATTTTGCGCCTTGGTTTTTCCACACGTTTCTTGCGACCCTGTTGACTATTTTGAATGAAACGCTTGATTGTTCGATGATCACGCTTCAGAAGCTTTGCAATTTTAAGAGTGCTGCATCCCTCTGCAAGATATCTCACTATTTTTGACTTTTCTGAGCCTGTCAAGTCCTTCTTTTGACCCATTTTGCCAAAGGAAAGGAAGTTGCCTAATAATTATGCACCACCTGATATAGGGTGTTGATGTCATAAGACCACACCCCTTCTCATTACAGAGATGCACATCACCTAATATGCTTAATTGGTAGTAGGCCTTCGAGCCTATACAGCTTGGAGTAAGACAACATGCATGAAGAGGATGATGTGGACAAAATACTCATTTGCCTAATAATTCTGCTCTCCCTGTAGTGAAAGTGAAAGGTGAAAGTGAAGTGATTGACATTGTGATACACAGCACAGAACACAGTACAGACAACCAAATGTGTCCTCTGCAGCACCTTTCCTTTCTTTTTATGTCTGCAGGGTTCTCTGGTCTACCCACAGGATACAATAACAGTGATAAAGCTGTTCCTGCCTTTGAAATTAGAAATAAATATCATTTCCTGAGTATAAACAGTTGATCCAAGTTTAGTCAAATCTGAGGGTCACAGAAGCAGCAGGCTGAGCTGGTCAGCCCAGACTGTAGTACAGACCCCCTCGGCATTCCTGGAAATGTACCACATTAAAATAACTGATGAAAATAAATATGCACTTTATCCTTGGCATAGTTCTAATTTGATTGACAGCGTAGTTTTTCCTCTTGAAGCTCAATGAAGCTCATTTGTCTAAAAGCATGCATTCTTGCACACCATTCTCACTGGATGCCTCCACCCACAACTAAAGTCTAAACTAAAAACAAATAAGTAAATACAAGTGGAAAAAATCTGACCCAGATCTGGCTCCATAGTAGGCAAGCAATTTGAATTTAATTTTCCCTTAATTCTGGTGCAATGAAAAAGACTGCAAAAGGTTGTTATCATCTTCTGGATTTTTAGGGGTGCCACGGTACGTAATGAGATGGACAGCATAATCGTGAGTCGGAGTGGTGAAGGGAGGAGCAGCTGAGCGCAGTGGTCTTCTCACTGAAGGAGATGAAATCATTGAATCAATGGAGTCTCTGTCCGCAGGAAGAGCATCAGTGAAAGTTCAGGACATTCTGGTGAGATGCATGTAGATCTATTTGACCATGTATGCAATAGTGTTTAAAAAGCACATACACACATTTTCCTGAAGGCTCTTAACAGTATTTTGAATTATTGAAGGTTGAAATTGGGGGGCTGATTCTTTATGTTTTCTTTGCAGGCAGAAATGCAGGGCACCTCACACTGCTGCTTATTCCCAGCTCCTCAGACCAAGACACACCCTGACAGGAAAAAAGTAGTAAGAGCGTCAGCCTTTAACATTCTCATACTCAGCTTCACACCAAGCTACCTACACAATAATTTTACATATTTTGTAGTGATTCAAAGAATAACAGCATTTTACATATCAAACTAGAAACAAGATTGGTCATAAAACAGGGATGCTGAATTTTGAATAAATGTATTTCATAACAGTACATTACATTATTTACCTGTATATATTATGGAATTACAGTGGATATGGAAGTTCAGAGACTCCCCCCTATATTTTACACTCTTTATTATATTGCAGCCATTTGCCTAAACTCATTAATTTCCTCATTAACACCCCATATTGACAGAAAAACACAGAATTGTTGACATTTTTGCAGATTTATTAACAAAGAAAAAATGTCACATTGGTCCTAGGTATCAGACCCTTAGCAGTGACACTCATATCTTTAACTGTTGATTTCTTCTGATCATCCTTGAGATGGTTCTGCACCTTCGTTTGAGTCCTGCTGTGTTATTATACTGCTTGGACTGACTGATTATACTTCATTAGGAAAGCCACACCCCTGTCTATATAAGACATTACAGCTCATAATACATGTCAGAGCAAATGATAATCGGGAGGTCAAAGGAACAGCCTGAAGAGCTCAGCGCGACAGAATTGTGGCAAGGCACAGAAATTCTGCTGCAATTAAGGTTCCTAAGAGCACACTGACCTCCATAATCCTTAAATAGAAGACATTTGAGGTTTCTCACCCAGTCCAAGTAGGGTCCTGCAGGAATTGAGACACAAACTCGTGGCCCTCCAGACCCTCGGGAAGTCCCACCAAGTGAACATTATTCCATCTGGAGTGACATTCCAGGTCTTCACATCTCCTGGACATGTAATCGACCTGTGCTGTAAGCGTGCTAACCTTAGCTTGGAGCTCGGTTATCTTACATCATGATCACATTTGAGATTAGCAATTGTCTCTCCCTTGTGCAGCCACACCTGCTGTCAAAGACTTCAGAGCCACCGTTATCTCGGCTCGGACAGTTTCTGAAGTAACTTCCAGCTCAGGAGAAGAGCGATGTTTACTGCTGCCTGACTTAGACGGCTCCACGGTTAGCCACTGTGCCATACACTAAAAGTCAAAATAGGCGAGCACCCTTGGTGCAAGAAAGAGGGTAAATCAAGTGCAGTTAAAATGTGAATATTTTATAAAAAGTCACCCTTCTGAAGATCACATTTAAATGCATGAAATAGTGGTGGTAGTAGCCTAGCGGGTAACACACTCGCCTGTGAACCAGAAGACCCAGGTTCAAATCCCACTTACTACCATCGTGTCCCTGAGCAGGACACTTAACCCTAAGTTGCTCCAGGGGGACTGTCCCTGTAAATACTGATTGTAAGTCGCTCTGGATAAGGGCGTCTGATAAATTCTGTAAATGTAAATGTAATAGCTTTAGCCTGCAACTGCCACGTGGAGGTGCAAAAGCATTTGAACTTAATAAACAGAAAACAAAGAGACCAGCGTGATGGCCTGAAACAAAAGAAGAGAAAAGCTGCAAAACAGAACAACGCAGGACAAGGAGTGAGGGAGAATGCCAACATGCGTTTACATTTTAAATGCGCTTGCATTTAGGTCGCGGCCACTGCGCGTCATCCATGTTCATGTGCGCGGGAGTCGGGGAAGACAGCAAAGAACCAAAAGGCTACTGCTCTTTTCTTTAAACGTGTGAGCTAAAATATATATAAACTAATCATTATTCTGAATTCCAAACTTGCATGGACATTGGATTCATTAAATAACTAGGTTCTCATTTTCTGCATCCCATCATTTTCTACATTGTCACATGAGGACAATGTTAGCGTTCAGTCTGAGCTCACCTTGTAACAGTCGTTTATACTGGTAGTACGTCCCTATGCTGTGGGTGGAGTTATTCGTCTACCCTGGTCCTGATGCAGAGATTCTACTCCTTTCTCTGCATGCTTTACCAGAGTTTCCTACACTACAAAACAACCCAAACCTGCTACAACCTGAAGCCACAAATGGCAGAAAAACTTGCTCGCATGAAAATAAATCACAATAAATAAATAAAGTTCAATGCCGCTGCCAGAAAATCACCAAGCAATGTCATTGTAATGTTCTGCACAGCATCAGTGCAGAATTGTCCACGTGTGTCATGCCAGCGAGCTGACGGGGGAATGAAGGGCAGAGACGGGACATAATGGGAATGGGATTTTAATTACAAACACCAGGCTCGATGGCCGAAAACAGTGAAACCAAAAAGGGGAACAACATAAACTAACCCGCAGGCGTGTGGCGATAGCCAGAACGGAAAACTACACACACAGGTTACCAGGTTCACAAAAGAAGGTCAAGCCAGTCCAGCCTCCCCTCAGGAGGAGCCCCCAAAGCAAACTGCGCTGCTGGGTCGCCATCTGGTGGACATAAAGAGGGGAAGGGGGGATGACACACGGACACAAAAGACATGCACACACACACAAACAGAGACAGACAGAAAAGAGGGTCATCTGGTTCCTGGGACCTCCTCAGGGGGCACAGCCAGGAAACCCTCTCGTCGCCCGCCAGTGCTGGGTCTTCTTGCACAGGATCCTGACTGGTGCTGGCGCTGCCCGATCGAACTCCGCCCTCAGGCTCTCCAGGAAGTCCCAAATATCTATTTCGTCTGTCTCTCCCCGCTGCCAAAGTTCTGCACACCAGCCCCATGCTGACCCAGTCAGATGCCTGAGGATGGTGGTGATGCATCTGAGATGGAGGGAAGAGCAGCAAAGTACACACCACAGGATGTTAAAAAAGACTGGTATGTACCTGTTGCTCCAGAGAAGGGTCCAGGGACCATGGGTATGTTGGATTCCACGCGAGGCAGTCCCGGCAGTGCAGTTGCTGGCTGGTGACTTCCCGTCGCCTTCTTTCACCAACTTACCCCCGTGTCGCTGTCGTCCTACTCGCCGCCCTGCTCTCTCTCATGGTCCTCCCATCACCAGAATAGACGTGGGTCTCCATGGACCTCGCGTCAATCATGGACGGGCTCGATGTGCCGGAGCCATCCCGGCACCAACCGCCCAACTCACGTCATCCTCGCTCTCTTTGTTGTCCGTGTCATCCCAGTCAATCCCAGCAGAGTGCAGAGTTCCTGGCCTCTTCTGGGTTTTGTGGACCATCAAGGGATCGGACCATCAAGGGAGACAAGGAGCTGTGAACAATCAGCTAACTTCAGCATCTTAGTGTACTCTAAACTCTATCACAGCCATATATGCGGGAAGTGAGCGAGTGCGGTGAAGTGTCACACCTGTCTAAAGAGGAAGGGGTTGGGCTGTTTCCAAATAAAGCACATTTCCTGCCATCCCAGACGCCCTCCTGTCGAGCCTCCTTCCTTCACCTCCTTCCCTGCCAGCCCCCGGAGCCAGAGTTCCCTCCCCGCCGCGCCCCCCCTCTGGTGACCCCCTGTCTCAACAGTAGTTCATTTCTAAGGACTAGGTGGTCACTTCATTGGACTCTGGAGGTGGTCTCCAGAAGCAGCAGCAGACGGTGGCATTGTACAACTGGTACAGAAATGTGTGGCTATAGTGGTAGATTTGTGCAACACTGGCCCAGTACCCTAACCAGGACAGCCTTAGTAAGGTGAAAGATCAAAAATCTGTGCAGATCAACCATGTGGGGTGATAGAACACATTTTCACCATTTTGACTGAACCCACTTCAATTTGCCTTCCAGCCTGGCACTGGAGTGGATGATGCCGTCATTCACCTCCTACATCAATCCCTCTCTCATCTGGCGACCACTTGGAGCACTGTAAGAATCATGTTCTTTGATTTCTCCAGTGCCTTCAACGCCATCCTTCCCACACTTTTGAGGGACAAGCTGGAGTACACAGGAGTGAATCATCATCTGACAACATGGATCCTGGACTACCTCAGCAACCGACCACAGTATGGGAGAACTCAGGGCTGTGTGGCGGATGGGGAGGTCTACAGTACAGGAGCCCTACAGGGAACAGTTCTGGCACTGTTCCTCTTCATATACACTGCAGACTTCACTCACAACTCCACAAACTGCTTCCTACAGAGGTTCTCTATTGACTCTGCAATAGTCAGACTCATCATGAATGCGGACAAAAAGGAGTACAGAAAACTGACCCAGGACAACTGACCCTGGTGCAGGTGGAATTACCTCCAGATCAGCAAAAGCAAGACCAAGGAGCTTGTGGTAGACTTACACAGGCACAAACATCTTGCACTGCAACCACTGAAGGTATGGACATTGAGGCTGTGGAGAGCTAAAGGTACCTTGGTGTTCATCTGAACAATAAACTGGACTGGACTCACAACTGTAATGCAGAAAAGGGCAGAGCAGGTTGTATTTGCTAAGATCCTTTATTAGTCCCACAAGTGGGAAATTTACATTGTACTGTCCTCTTGCTGTCGGGACAAGATGATAGCAGCAGAAAAAAAAGGGCACAGACACTCTGTCAACTGTATAAGATTCACTGCACAACTAAGCAAATAAACAGCCATAGAAAAGAAAAAGTGAATGTGAGTTGTAAAAATAAAAAATGTCATTGTATACATATATTTGCGAGATTTTACTTATGTACAGAGGGTAAGGACACATATTGCTTTTAAGAGACAGTGGAGATGGTGTATTGGATGTGTGTTTTTTAGTCTATGTATGTTTGTCTAGTCAGCTGTTGTAGAGCCTGACAGCGGTTGGCAGGAAAAATCTTCTAAATCCCTCCATCCCACATCGTGGTTTTATGGATGGGATTTATTACATTGGGCATTACTTGTTTAAGGAACCTCATAGGAAGTGGATCTTAGATACAAGTAGGTAGATTGATTTGATGAGATTATTTTAATTAATTCAGGCTCCTAAGGAGGCTAAAGTGTTTTAATAGGTAGTCTGCTATAGGCAGATTATTTTCCATAGCCATAGTTTTGTCTGCAGAGCTGTTATTTGTATCCCTGATCTGTTAAAATCGTAACGAAGTTCATAAAGTTGTCACTACTATGATTGTATTGAGTGAGAGTATCAATGTTAGTTTGGCTATGGTATTAAACAGGAATCAATGATCATTTGGTTCTTGTCTATTAGGGAGGAGAGATGCATTGATGGAGTCATACTAAAAGCTTTCCTATAGTTAAGATGGATTTTCTTTCATGCACAATAACCACAATAAATTCAGTTCCATGCCGGTTGCGTTCTAATATCCGGGAGGTCAGCTTTAGTGAGCACATGTGATCATTATACCAGAGAATACGTTTGTTCTCTGTCTGTTTTTCTTTTGATGGGATCTACGCTATCTAACATAGTGTGCCGTATTCATTCTAGGCATTTAGTCACCTGTCAAGTTCAGCAGGGTCTGAGGGAGAGTTGATTAATGCTGATAAATCTGGGAGGACATTAATAAATCTCTGTTCTCTACTAGTGTATACTGTGGGTGGCGGCTCTACAATAATGCCAGACAACCAAATCACTGTGATGTGGTTGTAAATACTCTCAAATTAAAGCTAAAAGACTGCAGTTATTAATTTCAAATCCATTTTCTTGGTTTACAGAGGCAAAAAGATTATGATTAGAACATACGCTTTCCTTTTTTTATGTATTTTGTAAAAACTTACTATGCATTTGTAGAAGCTACTTCCTATATTCTAACTTATATTGCACATTATATTGTTTCTATACTAACTAAGTGTCTAGTTTCTTTATTGTTCAGTTTTACTCTTTTCTAGATGCATGTGAAAGCGTATTTCAGCTATGACCCTTCAGATGATCCCTATCTTCCATGCCGTGAGCTGGGTCTGACCTTTCAAAAGGGGGACATCCTCCATGTCATCAGCCAGGATGACCCCAGCTGGTGGCAGGCCTACCGGGATGGAGATGAAAATAACCAGCCTCTTGCTGGTCTCATACCTGGTTAGCACTGTTTTGTTTGCCACCTAAATGTAGATATAGAGCCCCAACATCCTTGTAATATGTACAAAAGGCCAGACATTCTGGCCACCCACAATTTCTTCACTATTGTATTACAAGAAAACCTTTAGAAATACAAACAGTTGTAAGTGACTGATGGTTGTAAAGTATTGAAAATATTTTTTTTGCATATTGTGCATTTCTTTACAAAAAAGTGAAGGTGTATCCCAAATGAAAGTGATTACAGTAGAAGTGGGATTTAAATCTGTGTTTCCGCCTTTTCATTGTTTAGGAAAAGGTTTCCAACAGCAAAGAGAGGCCATGAGGAAAACTGTGGATGGAACATTAGACCATTCAGGTATCCCTCTTTCACGCGACTCACTTAGCAGAAGATTGTATGTCTCTTTTATGAGGAGTTACTGACAGCAGTCCTGTACCCCTCTAATAGCAAATCTCTGGTGTGCAAAGAAGAGCAAGAAACACAGGAAGAAATCCCTGTATAACCTGTCCACGAATGCTGGTGAGCACCAAAACACACTGACATGTCTTTGTTTTACATCTTTTGAGGACCTGGGGAAACAAGTATGTATAAATATATGATAATATATTTCATTTCTCTGCCGAAGCCCAATCACATCAGCACGTCCTCTGTTGTAAGACCTTAATTAAATCGGACTTATTCACAGAATCCAACAACAAAGACATTCTGACCTACGAGGAGATGGCCCTATATCACCAGCCAGCCAATCGCAAGCGCCCTATAGCCCTCCTTGGTCCCCCCAACATAGGGCAGGAAGAACTGCGAAAGAGGCTGCTGGCTGCGGAGTCTGAACGATTCGCCACTGCAGTGCCACGTATACAATATATGCAACTATAATATTTAAGCAATTTACATTTATTGGAAAATGTTCAAATATAAACATTTCCTTCATGTGGTCCAGATACAACACGGTGCCCCCGTGTCCATGAGGTGGAAGGCCGAGAGTACCACTTTGTGTCACGATTGACATTTGAGATGGACGTGTCCTCTGGAAAGTTTATTGAATGGGGCGAATTTGATAAAAACCTCTATGGCACCACAACTGACTCTGTCCGACAGGTCATCAACTCAGGGCGTATCTGTCTGCTGTGTTTGCACTCAAAGGTGAGTTGAAAAATGTTGGATCTTTGTAATGCTCTGAAATTGGCATGTGACATAATCCATCCACGGAAACATCTGCATTTGAAATATAAATTTTATTACTTTCATGGTTCAAGGCTCTGGGGTGTACATAGGAACATATCCAGACTCAAATAGTGATCTTGCTTGCAGCCTTGGAGCACTAAACATAACTGCCATGTGCGAATGGAGCTGCCATTTGTATTTGTTTGGTTTTGAAGCCCTGAGTTGAACAGTTCTGTATTTTCTTCCAGATTTATTGGATTTACTAATCTTTCACTTTTTTCAGTCTCTACAGGTGCTGTGCTACTCCAATCTTAAGCCATATATAGTCTTTGTTGCACCCCCCTCCCTTGAGCAACTGCGCACCCTACTGTCCAGAGATGGAAAAACAACCAAAGTAATGGTCTTGCAATTAATAAAGTTTCTAATGGTATTTTATGAAATAAGAACACTGCCATTAATCAAAAGTGCACAAACTAAAATCCACAAATGTAGATTGTGGTCACAAATGCAAATATTCTTAGAAAAACCTGAGGGGACAGAGCATTTGCTGTGGAAGCTCCAGACTTCGGAATCGTCTGCCTTTGACTGTTAAATGAGCACAAACTCTAGAACATTTTAAATCTTTATTAAAAACGTATTTTTATGGACTGGCTTTTGGCTTTGGTTCACCTGGAAGATTTACCTTTATTTTATTTTTCATAACTATCCTATTTACTCTTAATAAGGTCTCAAAAAAGGTTATTTCACCTTCAACTGGACTTGTTATGGATCCTTCCATTCCAGAGGGCTTTCTCAAGTCTCACTGACTGGTCTGAGTAGCGGGTTTATAAACCCTGTGGAGCCTGTGTCTTTCAAAAGACAAAGACCACTCGTTTGAAGACGATGAAGTTAGAATTTTGGACCGGGAAGCTGATTGGTTCAAACGAGGCATGAGTGAGTCCTTAGACATCTATCACTCATTTTCAATGCAGTCCTTTCAACTGTTTCCAGGCGGTTGTTCACAGTCTGGCTCAGTTGGTCTCATTAACGTACATGAAATCCAGGGGGAAGGACAACCCTCAGGTGACCACCAACTACCACCTTCAGGGCTCCACAGGGTCTATAAACCTGCTTGTCCGACCAGTCAGACAGACTTGAGAAAGCCCTCTGGAATGGAAGGATCCATAACAAGTCCAGCTGCCAGTGAAATAACCTTTTTTGAGATAACCATGACCTGGACTGAGGACCTTCACAGATATTTACTCTTAATGGTTTTTACTTTTACCCTCAACGCTTATATTTTTGTTACTAGTGTTCTGTTAATACGTCTTTCCTGCATTTATATTGTGGTGGTGCTTGTGATTCACGTACAGCATTTGGGCTGTACAAACTGTTGGAAATGTGCTATATAAATACATCTGACCTTGACCACGTGTTTCACAGTCGTTTTAAATATATACCATTGTGTGTGGGCATCAAAAAAGTTTTTTTTTTTCGCATAAAACACATCAAGAATTCCTCTGGGTTGGTGACCACAGTCTACAAATGTGGATTTTGTGCATGTTTTATCAATGGCAGTGTTCTGATTCCATAGTATTTGAATCATTTAGACCCAAAAGAAGACAAGAAGGCATATTGTGATAAAATATTTCAACAAATATTTAAACGAAATTGATCAAATCTGAGTGTTTAAATTTAGGATGTTCAGACGATGATTTAACCCTTCTGCACCTCTCATTTCATCTCATTTCAGCCTGAGGACCTGAAGAACATTGTGGAGAAGGCCTTGGAGATTGAACAGAATTTCGGTCACCTGTTTCATAGTGTAATAGTGAATGCTGATGAGGAGAAGGCCTTTCAGGAGCTGCTGCACACTATAGACAGGCTGGACACAGAGCCCCAGTGGGTGCCTTCCTCTTGGCTCTGCTAAGCCTCACTGCAGATCTCAGATCAGTTTTGAGCAATTATGAGTTGTACTTAGAAATACAATACTGCCATTGTGTACATAGCATGAATACACTGCCATTAAGCACATAGCAGTAAAGGAATTGTAAATAATATTAAAAAATGAATAAAAAAAGTCAAATGAATTTCTAATTCTAATTCAAATGAATTTCTTATTATAAATCAACATGGAATATTCAATTTGACAAAAAGATCTCTGATTGAATGTATACAGTTATATATGGAGACACTTATAATTACGATAATTATACAACAAAATATAAATGAAAATTGGAACGCAAGGATGACATGCAAATTTGTGAAGCGTTCCGTATTTTTTATTGCGGCAGTGGTGGCCTAGCGGTTAAGGAAGCGGCCCCGTAATCAGAAGGTTGCCGATGGGATAAATGCAGAGGACAAATTTCACTGTGTGTTGTGCTGCTGTGTATCACATGTGACAATCACTTCACTTTACTAAAGCAAAAGAGCATCCGGATAAACATTTCAGCTCATCTTGATTGGCTTGAGTTAAGATTGGCTTTGAGGGGCTGATCCGGTCTGTTCTCTCAGTTACTTTGTGCCCTGTTTTGAAGAAGATTCTGAGCGGGTTTGCAGTGTCTGAAACCCCTCCTGCTCAGCACTGGACAATCACGTGTGTGCCGGAAGAGGCGGTGTTCTGACAATTAAACATACTTTGTCAAAATAGCATACCTGCAAATGGATAACCCTAAGCCTAAACCTTAACTTAAAACCTAACCCTACCCACATGTACACTGACATTATATACAATTTCTTACTTTTATTTGGTGGTATGATTGAATGATAGAAAACACGACCGTGATTGGTAATGTGCATGCATCGCGCAAAGTTATGCCACTGGTTATAAACTATTGTATACCATGGTTACAGCCAGTCTAATATTTTGATAGCTTGAGAGAAATCTTAACAATATCTCTCAGATCATTCAGCTATTACCCACGATCCAAAACCATTGAGTCCTGATCGGGGGTGCAGGGCATAGACTCACCCAAGGCAGAGCAGCAGTCCTTACTCATTCCAATAAAGAACAAGAAACAGATTTCAGTTTGATTCCAGTTTATTTTCCCCTTCCCATTGGGAACATTATTAACACCATAGCACGTCCAAAACATTCATTGTCCCACACAGCCACTTAGCCTAGGGCTTCTCGCCTTAACCAGAAAACTAAAAGCAGCCAAGATAACTGTACTACATAATATCATGCAACATACAGTACTGCGTAACCAATGCTATCTACTGAACTAACCCCATTACATTAAATGACAGATACCTACTTTACAAATGAATCAAATACTAATGGAGTCCTTTTCAACATTGTGACAGGAAAACTGGGGTGCAGATATGGAAATACTGAGTTCAGTAAAGATGTTATTGAGCCATTTGTGTACATAAAACCATTTATTCACCCATTCCTCCACAACGTATCTTACCAGACAAAACACGCACAAAGAGAAAAAAACTGTTCCACAAGACATCTATGCGACCTTAGAGGCACAAAAATAAATAGGACTCCAGAACAGCAGGAAGAAGCATTGAGGGGATGAGAACGAAGCGATTAGCATATTCACACACGCTTCCCTGCATCTGGACACTTCACTCGAAGAGCAGGTCCTCATCAGCTTCCTCGGTCAGCATGTTGGTGGGTTCAGCGATCGGTCCCAACTGAGCCAGACGACGGGCCATTTCCTTTTCCGTCCTCTCCCGCAGCTGTTTCTTCTTCTCCTGGATCTTCTTTAATCTGGAGGTGACAAGGGAACGTCAGCTATGATCATATCAATAATTTCATGGAAAATCTAACTTCTAACTTCTTACTATACTGTATATCCGCCAAACCTGTCACAGAGTACTATCACATGAGTAATATTTGTGAGACTGATTCTTTCACCGATGCAACATTTGCAAAGCTTTTATGGACACTGACTATGCTGCTCATTGACATTCAATATGTGATTTTGAGCTAAATGACAAATAAATGTTGATGTTTTCTTTACAAATCTATAATATGAATCAACACATTTGTTAAAAAATTGGTACAATTACAATTAAGTACAATTAATCAATTTACTGCATATTTTCAACCCTATTGCATAATCTTGTAAATTCACAAATCACAACACCGGCTAGTAGTTTTCCATCGCAGTCACCTTCTCACCATTTTACTCAATAATGGCCAGCACAACGCAGAGAAACAAGTCCTATTTAGGGTGAACAGACGTCCTCTTTACCCTGGACATGTCCTCATTTTGAGACACAGAAATAGAGTCTGGCCAGGGTTTTAGAGCTGCCTAAACATTCATCAGGTCAACTTATTGGGGTAACTAACTATATAAATTGAAGCATAGACGAAATATTGCGGTATATAATTAGATTTGTTTTTGAAAGGGTAATGGGTCCATAACAAAGGCACTGCAGCAGGAACGTGTATTATAAACTTTTTACACATTTTAAAGTAGCCATGAATGTGTAATATTTATTGTGCAAATCTGCAATTATAAAAATATAACATCTCTCCCATATAGGTCTTGACCTCAGTAAAGTTATGAGTTCTGTATTCAATAGAACTGCTGGATTTTCTCTTACTTACTCAACAAAAACAGAAAATTTAACACTTTCACAAAGTCGTGTATGTCTGTAAACGTACAAAGACTACGGTTTTTCAGTTGTGAAAGTGTTAAATAATACAGCCAGTCTTCCACTTGCTGCACGCAA
Source organism: Denticeps clupeoides (assembly GCF_900700375.1). Classification (NCBI taxonomy): domain Eukaryota; kingdom Metazoa; phylum Chordata; class Actinopteri; order Clupeiformes; family Denticipitidae; genus Denticeps; species Denticeps clupeoides. Next base: position 1,245,940 of record NC_041712.1, on the reverse strand, counting down.
CTCCACCAGCAAGTCTAACCCCAAATGTAAACCTAACCCTAAGACCTTATCTACGGCCTTATCAATTGTGTGCATGATGCACATGGATTTACATACATTGTGTTGTGTTCACTTGGACCTTTTATTTTCATCCATCGCATACAGCACATTGAGCACCTTAAATCAGGCTGTATTAAAAAGTGGAGGATTTTATGTTTTTAATGAGTAACAGGAAATACAGCGAAGATCTGTGAATGTCTGTGGAATACAGGAACCACAGTTCATTTTACTCAGGTCAGACTTTCAACGTTGCACCACTCTTTTTAACTGCTCCTCTGTTTGATAGTTAACTAAACTCAATAGTACCCAATACTATAGTCCATTTTTCTAAAATAATGCATCGTGCTGCATGTAAGGTGTTCTTTTGTGCATATGATGGCTATATTTCTACAGTAGGTTGGTATAATCAAAATCTATACCATTTATGCCGCACAGTACTAGTAGAAATCTGCCTGTCAATTTTATTTTTCCCTCACTCATTTAGTGCCTTACTAGGCCTTACCAAGTGAAAAACATGAGTAAATTGATGTACATATTTACATTCTATTATTTTGTATAAATTCTGTTGTGCAATGATGAGTTTCGTGTTTAATCTGCAGAGGTGGATAAAGCTGGTAGACAATGGAGAGTCACCTGTAAAACTCCTCTCGTTCCCTCTCATCCAACTCGGTGATGATGTAGGTCAGCGTTCGCTCTATCTTTGGAATGATCACTGCAAACGATTGAGGGGGAATAAATGGATACAGGAATGAATGTTGCTTTATATAAATAATTACAACATGCCACTATTAAATTCTTAGCATCCTGGCATCATAATAATAAAAAAAATAATTATTAACTGAGTGTTGGAGGCATCATATTATCAAATTATGCAGGACTTTCTCATCTGATAGTGCATTTATTGGCAAAAGAAAACAGATAATGTTTTCAAGAATAAGAAATACATGGAGGTCTACTGTAATCTGAAAAGAAAAGTAAGACTGAAGCCCCTTTGACACACCCTGTTCATGCCTGGACCATTACAGCTTTATTCCTCATCACATTTATGCAAAAAAATGAAGAGTGACCATGGTTAGCTACAACTGGCAGGTCTCTTAATAAATCATTAATAAACAACTGTTCCTAAATAGAAATTCACAGCTGGCCACACAGACAGAATGTTTTATATAATCTGCCATAATGCAATGCAAAGGTTGGTTTTCAAACCCAAGAACTCTAATCATTGCAAAACATGTTGATTGCTGCATCATGTTTTGTTGCCATGACTCCCTATACTCACGTTACTGTAACTGAGTAGTTTTTGTGAGAAATTTGTCATTTAAGTTGTTTTTAAAATAGGTCATTTAATTTTACTGAAATACATTTTTAGCCAAGAATTTTACTTCGTCACATAGGACTCAACTTTTTCTCTTATTGGACAAATCATCACCAGCTCTGCACTGACACCACTTGCAGGCTCCCCCTACCCTGGAAGGGGGTCCCTCTCTGTATCACTCCTTCCCAACGTTTCTTCCTTTCTTTATTCTCTCTCCTACAGTTCCTTGTATGTGTGTACTTTTGGCTTTTGGCTGGTTCAGACGTCTGTGGCATCAGGTGAGTGTGGACTGAACACAGAAAAGCTAAAGCAGCTTTCAGACTGTTTTTTAAAGCAGTTGTCAGGCTAAACTCCCTGTAAGACGATAACGTCGTGTTGTAGATCTCTCAACACTCAGAGAACTATCATCCCGCTTAGTGTGAGTGTTTCGAGGTGGCAGAAAGAACTAGGGCTGCAACAACGAATCGATTAAATCAATTACTGAAAGAGTTGACAACATAATCGATGCGTTTGTGTCGCGCGACGCGGAGACGTTTGATAATTTAAAAAAAAAACTTTATTTGAGCGCGGATTGAACACACTCGGTCTCTCTCGCGCACACATACTAGCTGAATTTGGCGCCTCATAGACAGCGCGGAGCAAAAATAAAAAAACAAGCGGAGGTAGAGGACAGATACATGGCGGAGGCAGAGAAATCTGCGCGATAATATGCAAAAGCGACATGGCACGGCACGGGAGCACCACGCCAATGATCCTGCACCTGAAACGCGTGTTTGATGAGGAGAAAGGGAGTTCAGCAGCAGGGGACGTCACTACAGAATCCTACTTTTGTTCCGTTTTGAAGTGAGGAACGTAATGTCCCTGGTGCTGGTGTTTAACTCGCCGTGGAGGAGAACTAGACGGGGACTTACAGCGCCACCTACAGGTATGAGGGGGGATGAACAGCGTTCGGGGACTAAAGAGTTCTTGTTCTTTCTCGCGTCTCCGCGTGGACGACTCGCCTATTGTTGTCCCTGAGCAAGACACTTAACCCTAAGTTGCTCCAGGGGACTGTCCCTGTAACTACTGATAGTAAGTCGCTCGGGATAAAGGCGTCTGATAAATGCTGTAAATGGAAATGTTACCCGTCATCCAGCTTGACAAGCATGACAAGTTAGCGTTAGCGCGTTAATAACAGTAGTAAGCAGGGGCGCTATAGTTACTTTGCATTAAAAGACTAAAGACCTGTTTTTATTCACTAGCCTTTTTTGGACCATTCATTTTTCAATCTGTTGTCATGTATAGCTGCACTGCAAAAAAAGCTTTTCTTACCTAGTAATTTTGTCTCGTTTCCAGTCCAAATATCTAAAAAATCTTAAATCAAGATTAATAGACAAGAAAAATGGCATGAGAAAATTAAGTGATGCTTAAAACTTCTGTTTGAGATTATATCTCATTAAGATTAATTTTCTTACCCCATTGGCAGATAATTTTGCTTGTTTTAAACAATCACTTAATTCTGAGATGTTTTATCAGAAAACAAGACATCATTTCTTATGCTATTTCATGTGTCGAGTAAATGTATCTTGATTTAAGATTTCTTTAGAGATTTGGACTGAAATCAGGACAAAACTACTAAGTTAGAAAAGTGTGTGTGTGTCAGTGTGAGAGTTTGTGAGTGTGTGCATCTTCAGTGTAGTGTAGAGAACAAGTTCTGACAAGTTCAAACAAATCCTGTTAAATTTTCTGATTTGTATTGTTCTTTATTTTTTTATAAATTATTTATCGTTCTGGCAGCTCAGGTGGCACTTTATAAAAAAAAAAAAAAAAAAAGTATATTTGGCAGATGTAAAGCATACATGTGTATGTTTTTTGTGTTAGTCAATTTTTATTTTATTTTATATTATAACAGCTCAAGGAGCAACATGTTTGTGCACTTTCTAAAGATTTTGGTTCTGTTTTTGAATAAGGGTTGGGTTATCCGATTCTACGATTTATTAAAAATCGATTAATCGATTATTAAAATAATCATTAGTTGCAGCCCTAGAAAGAACCCTCGCCCGCTTTGATTCTACTGGTCACACGCATTGGACAAAATTCAAAGTTCAACAAATGACCGCGTTGCCAGAACAAGGCAGTCGGGTGCCGCACCGCGCAGCGTGAAACTCCTACACGAAGCAGCTCTGTACTCAGGCAGCCTCAGTCACTACCAGGACTACTTTTAATACTTTTAGTGTCCAGAAAAGCAAAAACATTACTTGTCATATAGGCTGTAGACCAATTGTCTTGCATCCACGAAATATTCTAAAAGGCCTACGTCATGTTGAAAAATTCAGATCTGTATTGTGCAACAATAGGGAGATGGGGACCACCACTGAATACTGACAGGTAACAAGCATTCCATCAGGCTTCTTAGAATTGATCATAATTGTCCTACCATGCTCAATGGCATTGACACGGCGGTTGGTGATCTTAATGGCTTCATCCAGTGTGACAAAGGAGGTCTGTAAAGTGTCATTTAATTTACAGCATTAACAATATAAATGAAATTATTTAAAAATGTACAAATTGAATGATGAGACATCTACCTGAAGGGAGGCCAACTCCACCAGCAGCTCAACAGCTTTGGCATAGTTCCTCTTCAGCCTGGACAGCTGCTCTCCTCCCCTGGCCAGACCGGTCAACTCGTAGCCTGGAGCAGAGACCAAGTTTACAGCTCAAACTACTCCAGAATGGTAAATAAACAGATTTCTACACATATTCAGTCACCATTACAATATGTGAGCAAAAAAAACAATGTATAATAATAATAATAATACGCCAATCATCAATCACGTTTATTGGCCTGGTTTGTGAGCCCACACATACAAGGAATTTGATTACAACTGATCCTGTCTCTCAAGCACAATGGTATAAACCATGACAAATACAATACACAATATAAACACAAAGATTACAGATTGCTGAGATAATACAGGCGTAATAAAGTGCAATAGTGAAAAGAAAACAGTTCAGCTCTTTATGAGGGTGGTAATTGTTCTTGTGTCTTGTGTCCTGGTCTGCAGGCTTCTGTATGTTCTGCAGGAGGGCTGTAGATCGAAAAGTCTGTGTCTGTGATCATCTTCCCTGCCGTTTCCTGGTTCTTAAGAAGAACAGGTCCTGGATGGAGGGCACGGGGCACAAATGATCTTTTCTGCCCAACAGTCTGTTGCAGTCTGTTCTTGTCCTGTTTGGTGTCTCCTCCATACCAGACTAGCATGTAGGAGCACTGGAGTAACTGCAGTGTAGAACTGGGTCAGCAGCGCCTGTGGACGACTGTACTTCTTCAGTTGACTAAGGAAGTACAATTTGTTGGATCTTCTTGGGGATAGAAGAGATGTTGGTCTCCCCTTCAGGTCCTGGGAGATGATGGTACCCAAGAACTTGAAGGTCTCCACAGAAGACAGTGGGCTGTCTGATATAGTCAGGGGGAGACATCTCTTGACGTCTCCACTGTCTTGAGCTTGTTCATCTCCAGGTTGGGCTTACTGCTGAGTACTGTCCGCTCAATTTCCTGTCTGTATGCAGATTCGCAAACTTCAGGAGTTAAACAGCTGAGTTCCTGGATGTGCAGTAATTGGTGTAGAGCAGTGGGGACATGTGACACACCCCAGCACAGCACCCAGTGCCACAGTGAAATGTGGTCTCTGTATTTAACCCATCCCCTAGTGGGCAGCACTAGCCATGACTCTGGTGGGAAAGGGCAATTAAAAAATTGAAAGTTGACAATCAGGTTGTGTAATATGAACACTTAACCCTTATTTATATGGTTATGTAGTTTGAATGTAGTGATAAAAACCTTTATTAGTCCCACAAGTGGGAAATTGCACTTGTCACGGCAGAAAGGGACAGAAGCAGAAGGTAAAAGCATCACAAAAAATAAGATAAATATGTATCTGTATATATGTACAAATTTACAATTTAAACAGTTAACAATTTAACAGAATGTGCCAAAGTGTGTGTGTTGTGTATGTGTGGTCAGCTGTGAGGTCTTTGTTATAGAGTCTGACAGCGGTTGGAAGAAAAGACCTTCTGAACCTCTCCTTCCCACATCGTGGGTGCAGTAGCCTGCCACTGAAGAGCTGCTCAGTGCTGTCAGAGTTTCCTGCATGGGGTGGGAGATGTTGTCCACCATTCTCCTGTCACTCACCACCTCCACTGGGTCCAGAGGGCATCCTAGAACAGAGCTGGCTCTCCGGATCAGCCTGTTCAGCCTCTTCCTGTCCCCAGCGGAGATGCTGCTACCCCAGCAGACCACACCGTGAAAGATGGCTGATGCCACTACAGAGTCATAGAAAGTCTTTAGGAGCGGCCCCTGTACTCCAAAAGACCTGAGTGATTGGACTACTTCACTGAAAGGTGCCACTGAGTAAAAGCACCATCACCAAACACTGCTCCAGTCATAGCTGCCCACTGCTCACTAAGGGTGATGGGTTAAAAGCAGGGGACACATTTCCTTGTGTGCACCATGTGCTGTGCTGCAGTGTTTCACAATGACGATCACTTCACTTTCACTTTTCTTTGGCAGCTCAGGATTCGAACTGCCAACCTTCCAAATAGGGGTCTGCTTCCTTACCCATTAGGTCACCACTGCCCCTACTGAATAAAGACACTTTATTTTTGGACGATTCTGGATTTAGTGCACTGAAATACCCGTGGAAAATGTGTTAACAATATGTAGTTCAGAAAACAGGTTTTGTTGTTCATTTGCTACTGAAAAGTTGTTACGTACTGTCCCCTCCTTCCTGGTAGTGCTCAAAGACAGGAAGAGTAACTCCTGTGGAAAAAAACACAAACAGGAAAACTCAGAACCACAGCAGGATGATAAAGATATAGCATAAATGGGTAAGCGTATAAAAATAAAACCTGCAACATTGTCCTTCTTAGCTCGGACCTTCACCTGAGCTTTATTCACATTCTGGATGACCGTGGTGCTGCAACATTAAGACACCATATCAGAAGGTCAGCTGTATCTCTGGAGATACTTGCCCAACACTGACATGGCAGGTCAAGGCAAAGCAGCTTTATTTACATTTTGTATATTTCATAGGCAATTCAAAGAGATGAAAAAGAAAGATGAACATTTTTAAAGTGAATAACACTACTGGCACCACAGACATGAGTGAACACAAATGTGTTGAACATTGATTTAAAATTGTTAGGTTTGAGCAGATTGGGTACAAGTTTACTCCAATTAGGTTTAGCACAGTGAAAGCTTCCTTGGCATATTTCATTCCAGCCCTGCTCCCATACCCATCCAGAAGACGATCAGGCGTTTGTACTGGAGTATCAGTGGTGTGAAGCGAATTAACGGAAATAAGCAAAAGCCCACGTGATTTCAGACATTAAGTGGATGCAAATTTAAACTGTCAAATGGGTTTCTGGGAACATTTAGTTTTTGTCTATTCTATTAGGTACTTGTACTATATTGACTGGGTTAAATAGAATTGCATTACTAGTTCTCGACTAAACTAGACTAAATAGTCATGGATAATTCTAACTAAAATTAGACCAAAAAGCTCAGACTTTTACTCAACTGGAACTTGACAAGACTATGAATGAATATGGACGTGACTAATAAAGACTAAAATGACAGCTTGACTCAAAGATTAGTCTAAAAGACCCAATCATTTATTTGTTTGATGGATTGACCCAACAGCTCAATGGGAATTATGGCATTAGGATTGAAAGTCAAATAAATTTGAGTATTGTGTAATAGCTATGAAAAACAATCCTGTTGCCCTTGTGAATTTGGGTCAGTGATAGTGAATAAATCCTAAAAACCAAATGCCAGGGTACCTCAACAGTTGTAATCTGGAGAGCCCTGGTGACAACCGGATCTAGGATACCTGTTCCTTACCTGAAATCTCCAGCAGCAAATTTAGCTTCTGCTAAAGAGAATGCAGCTTCCCTCATCACCTCCCCCATCAGAGTCTTGGTCTGGAAAAGAAAAAAATGAGCTGATTTTGCAGAGTGACTAGAACATGTCCAGAGACAGACACCCTGGAACAGGGTTAAGTGTGTTACTCAGGACGTTGCTGGTCACCTCAATAATCTTTCTAAGAATCTGGCGGAAGCGCATTGAGAGCGCATCTGCCTTCTTCTTCAACAGGTTCCTCCCAGTCTGTGCACCTTTCAGTCTAGCTTTCATAATGGTCTGAGCCCTAAAAAAACAAGGAACAAAAATCAGCAGAGCAGCCATCCAATACATAAAACCCATCTGAAACAACTTATTCAGAGAGCATAAATTCACTTTAGAGCAATAGATTTACTCTGCATAATAAGGCATTCTATAAATTGGTCAACAGATGCAATATATTCCATCTCTTACTTACTACATTATCAACACAATCATTTAGTTCTTCATTTATTCAAAGCCACTTATCATAAGGTTTAAACCTGCGATTATATTTGAAGAACAAGTTTCGTCTAAACCAGTCATTAAAGGTCAGAAACCAGAAACAAATGACATTTCTCTCGAGTTAAGGAGCACTGAATAAGGAACATGGACACCTGACGTGACGGCTGCAAATCTGCGGGTGCTTCCGTTTTCATGACAAATAAACACACGCGCACACATATATATACATACACACACACACACACACACACACCACACACACACACCACACCACATATATATACATACACAAAACACACACACACACACATATATATACATACACACATACACACACACACACACACACATATATACATACACACATACACATATATACACACACACACACACATATATACACACACACATATAACACACACACACATATACACACACACACACACATATATATAATATATATATATATTATATATATATATATATATATATATATATGATTTAGACGGTCAAGCGTATTACATATAAGAAGGTCTGCTTCGACATTCGATAGTAACGATATGTAATGCTAATGTCACTACTCACATTCGGGATGGAAATATGTCGATTCGGTCTTTTCCCGACATCTTGTACTCGCCGATTAACTAAAGTTCGGGAAAGCAGCTCTATAAGGCTTTAGTTTAATCTTTCCTTGCGCAGTTTTATGTTTGGAGCGAGATCGTTCCTACGCTGTCGTGATCTTCATACCGGGGGGACAAACGCCGTCAGCTGATAATGAGTCACGTGACCTCACGGGTGACGTGTCGGACCGGAAACGGTCACATGACCAGTCTTCCAAATAAAAGTCCCCCAACAGAACGCAGCTACTAGACCCACAGGCCCACGTGTAAATGTGATTAAATGAACATGATATGTCTGAAGCAGGATTTAGGCGCAGGTTTTTTCGGGCTTGTCCCAGCAGTCGGAATAAAACCGAAATGCCACCCATCAGTTCCATTTAGTTCTTCTTCGCCAAAGTTGTGCATTTCAACCTGAAAAGTTTTGAACAGATGAACAGACGTCCTTTTTTGATACTGCTTAAACATTCGTCACGTCATGGTCATCCTACACACCTACACGCTCATCCAAGTACCGCTGTCCCCCTCCCAATTACTGTGCACTGTACAGTGAACAAGTGAACATTTGTGACACGAGTAGTGTGAATCTGTTAAAATGAGACTTTCCTGCACTACCAAACATTGCTAACAACAACAAAGACAAAAATAAAGAAACCTATGAACCAGAAGACCCAGGTTCAAATTCCATTACCATTGTGTCCCTGAGCAAGACACTTAACCCTAAGTTGCTCCAGAGGGACAGTCCCAGTTACTTTCAGCACCCACTGTAGCCTGTACTGGAGCCAGTAGTTCTGGTCATCATTTTCTGTATTTTCTGCAGCCACGGTACTCAGGGACAGAATTTACAGGTAGCAAATGCAGTAGGGGTGTCAGAAAATATCTATCCTGCAAAATATCTTGCAATGTTTTATGTGGTAATAATGGGACGCCAAATATCGATATTTTTGTATGCTGTCGAGCGCTTTCTTTAGTGAGGTCAGCAGAGGCGAGTCAGTGACAACAATGTCCACTCCAGTACAGTCGTGGCCAAAGGATTTGAGACATGAAAGTTTCACAAAGTTTGCTGCTTCAGTGTTTTTAGATATTTTTGTCAGTTTCTATGATGTATTGAAATATAATTACAAGCATGTATTAAGCTTTTATTGACAATTACATAAAGTTTATACAACGAGCCTTCTGTGATTTATTTATTGCTGCTGCGCTTTGTCTTCTATGTCTTCTATGTATCATGTTCTATGTTCTGTCTACGTGGGAGAGGCTTTCAAGTAAGAATTTCATTGTGCTCTGTACGCTGTACTTTGTACATATGACAATGAACTTCAACCTCAACCTCAACCTCATATGAGTCAAGGTCCAGGGAGTGTCCTGGCCATGGACACAAAATTTCAATGTTTTGTTCCCCAAGCCACGTAAATCACTTTGGCTTTTTGGCTTTATGCTCCATCATGCTGGAAAAGGCGTGTTGGAGGGTTGGGAGAAGTTGCAGTCAGAGGATGTTTTGGTACCATTCTTAATTCATGGCTGTGTTCTTGGGTAAAATTGTGAGTGAGCCCACTAACTTGGATGAGAAGTAGCCCCACACATGAATGCATTTACATTTACAGCATTTACCAGACGCCCTTATCCAGAGCAATTTACAGTCAGTAGTTACAGGGACAGTCCCCCCCTGGAGACACTCAGGGTTAAGTGGCTTGCTCAGGGACACGATGGTAGTAAGCGGGATTTGAACCTGGGTCTCCAGGTTCACAGGCGAGTGTCGTACCAACTAGGCCACTACCACCCGACTAGGCCACTGAATGGTCTCAGGATGCTTTACTGTTTTCATGAGACAGGACTGATGGTAGCACTCACCTTTTCTTCTCCAGACAATCATATTTCCGGATGCCCCAAACAATCAGAAAGCAGTTTCATAAGAAAGTCCTCCTCAGTCCAATCATGTTCGTTTTGCAGAATATCAGTCTGTTCTTCATGTTTTTCTTGGAGAAAAGTGGCTTCTTTACAGCCCTTCTTAGCACTAGACAATCCTTGACAATCTCCAAAGGTCTTTGCCTCACTGTGCATACAGATGCACTAACACCTGCCTGCTGCCATTCCAGAGCACCCCAATCCTGAAGATAAATCATGTTTAGGAGACGGTCCTGGCACTTGCTGGACTTTCTGGGGCACTGTGAAGCCTTCTGCACGTCACCTGAAGTTTTTGATGGGTGGGTGGTAGTAGCCTAGTGGGTAACACACTCGCCTATGAACCAGAAGACCCGGGTTCGAATCCCACTTACTACCATTGTGTCCCTGAGCAAGCCACTTAACCCTAAATTGCTCCAGGGGGGACTGTCCCTGTAAATACTGATTGTAAGTCGCTCTGGATAAGGGTGTCTGATAAATGCTGTAAATGTAAAATGATCCAATAAATGGTGGATTTAGGTGCAATCTTAGTAGCAGCAATATCCTCGCCTGTGAGACCATTTTATGCAACACAATGATGACCGCAGGTGTTTCCTTGCAGGTAACTATGGTTAACAGAGGAAGAACAATGATTCCAAGCATCATTCTTTTAAAGCATCCAGTCTGCTATTCAAACACAATAAACATGACAGAATAATCTCCAGCCTTGTGCTCCTCAACACTCATCTGGTTTAATGAGAGGATCACTGAAATGATCTCAGCAGGTCCTTTTGTGGCAGGGCTGAATGCAGCGGAAATTGTTTTTTGGGGGGAATAAGTTCATTTTCCTGGAAAAGAGGGACTTTATCTGATCACTCTTCATTACATGTTTATAACCTGTAGGGGTGGACTCATTCATGGCTTGATGTTCATTAGGTATGGCAAAAAACAATGAACCGGTGGGTGCCACCAGGATGTGCAACATGTTTATGCTGCTCCTCCGTGGTGGTTGCGCCGGCCGAGATGTGCAATGTCATTGAATTCCATTTTGATCCAATACAAAGTCAAATTCAGATTGGTATCAGTGATACTAAATACTAAACTTTGTACTAAATTATTTCTGATCATTTTTCTTTTGCATTTATTTACCCTGTGAAGACTGGGTACAGACAGAATGTAGTGTATGTGATATATGGGACTGCTCTAAGCTGTTAGTACAGTAGGTTAGGCTGGTGTGTGTGTGTGTGTGTGTGTGTGTGTGTGTGTATATGTGTGTATATATATAAATTTAATTTTTTTTTTTTTTTTTTTTTTACAGGCAGACGTTTCTTCCATTTTTCTTCTCCAGTGAAATACCTCCATAGAATTGTATTCTGATCAGGGTGGCACTTGGTCAACCCTCTCTGAGATTGCATCCCAATAACACAATTAGAAAGTTATTAAAAAATGAAGTCCTCTTTATTCAAAAGAATTTATGGGAAGGTACAAAATCAAAAACAAATGTTTGTGCATCTCTTCTGTATTGGCAAGAGTTGCCGCCCCACCCCCATTACCACCTCGAAAAGGGTGGGGAAGTAATGGACTTTACACAGGCCTGATGGAGCAGGAAGTGTCTCTTTTCACAGATGTAATATAAGAAGTGATCACAAGACATTTCCCTGACATTGGTTCAGAACGGGTAATGAACAAAATAAAAGCAAAAATGACAACAGTAGAAACGAACACCACTGAAAGCTAATAGGGTCCTAGAGGCCTTTGGAGGTACCATCATGCCCAAAGATTAAAAACTGGTGAGACACCAGTGTATTTGGATTGTTTGCTCCACTGGAGTCCCCCTTACTCATGGATCGATGTGGAAGTTGAAGTCCGCTTGTTGGTTTGAGCAGTCGTGATGCTGACTTTTAACAATCTGAATTTCAAACCGTGAGCCCATCTTCATACAGTGCTTATTTCACAAGTCCAATCTTCTTAGCTTCGGTTTCATATATCAATAATCTCCACATTTTTACTATGAACACTTCTGCTTCTTCATCCAGGACCTAGAAATATCAAAAGAATAAAAACTATCAGGATAATGGGGACACAGCACAGCTAACCTAAAACAAAAGGAATTTGAGAGTTAATGGAAGTTGGTTATTGGTCATTTTACCATTGCCACATCATCCAGAATACCTTGGGGTGTACTGTGTGCCATAACCTTCACAGAAAGAAAGAGCAGCATGAGGAAAGAGAGCTATATCAAGATCATCTGCAGGCACACTAAACATGACCTAAATTGTTCACAAGTAGAACTGTGACGTAAAACAAACCTTTGAACACACAAAGTCAACAAGCGTCGCTTCCTCTTCACCAATGTACTCAATTATTTTCTTATTGATCCAAGGACGTATGCGTCTCTCCATTAGAGTCTAGGACAAATGAAGAGAAATGCAGCTGTTAGATATGTCACAGCACAGTTTAAATTTGGTTTCCACTTTGAGGTTTCAACCTCACTAATTAAAAATCAAACCATATGCACACGTGATCCATATGTGCTACTGTTACAACAAAAACATTTACTGAAAGTAACTTGCATGACTGCATCTGTATATAGACCTCACCTACTCATTTTTAAAAGGCGGAAAAAAAAGAAATTCTACATAAATAAACCGCAGTATGTAGTATGTAATCAATTTTTTCCTAAATTCAGTTTTATTTTTTCCAAAATGTCTGTTATAAACATGCAAAAACTATTTATGGAGTGGGTGGGAAAAATAAATAAATAATCTGCAATATGACAAATGACATTTAATCACGCTTCACCAAAGTGCTTTGGCACTCATTGCTTTTTGACAATTATGACTCGTATCTGAAATGAAGACAGCTTACCGAATCCACAATGGACCAGTCAAGCGGATAGTTGAAGAGTTCAGGCTTGCCAGTTGGGATCTTCTCAATCAGGCTCTTGATGTGCTTACGTTTCTCCTCAGTGTTGGCTCCACTCTTCCCACTTCCCTGCCCAGGGTCGTCAGCACCTAAACTCTTGTCATCATCATAATCGAGGGGTACCAGCTTCCTCTTACGGGGGGCTTCATCTGCCTCTTCATCATCAAAACGATTAAAGACACTATCCACAGCCAACTTCTTGCGCTTGGCTGCATTGGGTTGGCTTGGACTGCCAGAGGATCCTGAAGGAGAGCGATAAAAGATAGAGATGGAACTAAACATTCAACAATATGCTACAGATAAACTGAGGAGCCACTCAAACTAAAACAAAAAACAAATGCAACACTAACTTTTTATAAATTCTTAAAAAAAAAAAAAAAAAATGAAATGTGTCCTCTGCTTTTAAACCATCACCCTTGGTGAGCAGTGGGCAGCAATTAAAGGCTGCTCAGGGAGCAGTGTGTAGGGAACCCTCTGTGGTTACAGGTCTGATTATGATTACGGGTCCGATTTCTTAGCCACTAGGCCAACCACTGCCCCACTGAACCTTTTTACTGTTATAGTTTCTATATTAGGGCTGGTTAACGCCATATCATCCTTGGTTAGTGACGTGGCCTCACGTAGTATGAATCTAGACTTTCAAATCAAATTTATTTATAAGGCACAATTAAAGGACAATACAGTGTCATACTAATCTGCTGTAAAGAAAAACCAAATATGTTAAATGTTAATTTAAGAATATGATAAATACATTAAAAAGATACGCAATACAAAAGACAAGATAGAAAAAAAGTAGTTAGGGTGGTAGTAGCCTAGCGGGTAACACACTCGCCTATGAACTAGAAGACCCAGGTTCAAATCCCACTTACTACCATTGTGTCCCTGAGCAAGACACTTCACCCTGAGTGTCTCCTGGGGGACTGTCCTTATAACTACTGATTGTAAGTCGCTCTGGATAAGGGCGTCTGATAAATGCTGGAAATGTACTTATAAACAGTTAAAAGCAATGGTTTGGACTTAAAACTTTTGGTGCCAAAATGGCCTGTAGTTTTTAGAATGTTGCACCACCAACAAGAACAAAGTGTGACCTTGTGCATGCAGAGTTTGTCTGCTTTCCCGGTTTCAACTTAATTTATCATCCACACTCATGCTAAACAGGTGCTGGTCATATAAAGTTTATTTATTTCACTAATTCCATGGAAGAAGTGAGACTTGTATAATGTATACACTCATTCCACACGAAGTGG